>NC_056727.1:416833434-416863434 GCF_019279795.1 Protopterus annectens | reverse complement strand
GTAGAAGTACTTTGCGTCCATACATATCATACATGTTTTCAAAACATTGTTTCCTCCACATATACATCCAAACTTTAATATATTCCTAATAACAGTATTATGCTAATATAATATTAAAAACCTTTTCCCATATTTTCGGGTTATTAATATTTTTGTTACTTTGCTTCAGGAGTAATTTATGTGCTAATATATGCTTTATAGCCACAAGCTTGAAATTATCTCATGATGTCTTATCTGGTTCTAACAGAAGTCAAATGTCTTTCCGACCTTAACCTTCCATGATTTGCTAGTGATTTGATAGAAAACAACAATGTGGTGAGAAACTGACCTAGAATATGGGGCAAAAGTCTGGACATTGTGCGTATAACCTGTAGAGTTGAGAGGTGTGGAGTTCAATGCAGCATCAGGTATTAAGATATTATTTGCAGAGTGTGGGGTGGGGCAGACTATTGGGAGTCTGACAGCCCCCTTTTTCTGTGGCACATTTAATTGTTATATAAAAATAATAAATAAATGCAGAATCATTTAATTAATTAAAAGAAAAAAGCACGTGGGGAAATGTTATGGTTTTGCTGAATTGCGACGAGTGGGTATTTTCTCAGGTTGGGGTGTCGTGAAGGTTCATGGAGAGTTTGCAGTGGATTTGTATTACTGCATTGGGAGGAGGTCTGTGAAAGAGCCAGGAGGGTGCACATTGATTAGCATCCATGTATAAATAAATGTAAAAGTATAACTAAGTCTGCATCTCCTCTTCTCTGCTTCTGTCTGAAAGGATTGATTGAGGTGTAGAGGTTATTGTAGTTGTGTTGATACTGGCTTGGTGAGCTTGGACTGTGAGGTGGTTGATACTGGGCATTTTTCTAAGTTTTTTCTTGGAGTCTTAATGTGCCTTTTTTGTTGCAGATGGCGAATGTACAAAATTTATGGCAGAGGTGGGAGACCATTTTGACACAGGCAGAGGAAATCTTTCAAGAGGTGCCTAATAATGACTCCAACATGGCTGATGATGTGGATGAGTCCAGCTGGAAGAGATGACATCTGGCTATGAAGACCAGATCAGCAGCTCATGATAAGTAGGCACAGCAGTTGAGAGATGTAGTTGCTGTTGATTCCCCAGCACCTGGAGTGGCTCAGTCTGGAACAACAGGTAATGATATTCTGTTGGGAGTCCTGTTAGGTAGGATAGGTCTTGATAGTGTGGGGAATGATTATGGGATAGCTGGGGATGAAGTCTATCAGGGGTTGGGGAAAACTGGAGGTGCTGCATGGGATATGCTGCAAGGTTAACATGGAGCAGGGTGAAGCAAACACTGGGGAGGGTAGCACAGGAGTGTTAGTGGGCAGCATTATATCATCTGCAGGGTGGATAGTATCATGTTCTGAAGTGGGGTTGGATTTTGGCATATGGTCAGATGACTGATTAGCTATGCAGGGTTTGGGTCAAGTGGTAGCGTGCATCAGTTTTTCTGAAGTCTCACATTCCATTCGTAGTTAAGGAGAAGATTTGGAAAGGGGAGTATGGTGATGTATTTGAATTAATTGATGTGGATGGGGTGCAGCAATTGGTGGAATTGGAGACAGCAAATAGCAAGGGTCTTTTGGTGGGTTAGTGCCATTAGGGAGTAGGAAGTAGGTAGACTACAATCTAGGATGTGGGATAATTAAGTTGTAGGTTTTGTCTACTATATGGCAGTATGGCTGGAGAAAGATACTTCTTTGGCTTTGCCACTTTTGGCTTACTTCTTGGTAATTTGGAAGGCTCAGCATTTGTGGTCAGGGGCTGCTTGGTTATGATAAGACCAGAGATTTTGAAAGTGGAAAGCAGATGATGGAGAAATGCACCCCTCAAAGCTGTGACAAGGAAAACTTATGTAGTGAACCGGCAGCCAAACAGGCGTTAACCTGTATTTCAAGTACTGTGGAAAGTGCAGAACTAGTGACTGTGAAATGCTTATGTCAAGATGTATTTTCCATTTACAATTTCACTGAAATGGACACACCTGATGGACACTTCAGCCTATTGAAAAAAGATTTTTGTTTTGTACCAAATTTTAATTGTGACATTGCTAGAGTTTTGAATAATTTAAAATTGTACACCAGACAACTTAATTTATCATTATTTTTTTCAGACAAAAGTAATTTAATTGACAATGCTAGTTTGATTCTTAAAGGACAAAGTACTTTTATGCCACCACAGAATTCCATCATTAGTACTTTTGAACAAACCTGTGAGGTTGAGTTAAGGAAAGTTATTTGTAAACCTACTGGTTTTAAAGACAATCTATCTGTTCAGGAAAGATTGTGTTTAAAAATGTGGTCTGAGTCTAAGAAATATAGGGTTATGAAACCCAGTAAGGGGGGTGGAGCTGTGGTGATCTCCCAAAGTGATTATGTGATTAAAATGTTTGAAATTTTGAATGATGACAGTGTATATGTTAGAGTGTCTATTAATGAAATTAACAAAGCATATGCTAAATTAGAAGGTGGCCACAGTGGTGCACCGGTTAGCATTGCCACAGCACAGCAAGAGGTTTTCCGGTTCGATCCTCGGCCGGGGTGCTTTCTGTGCAGAGTCTGCATGTCCTCCCTGTGGTCACATGGGTGTGCTCCAGTTTTCTCCCATAGACATGTGGTAGGTGGATTGGATACACCAAAATTGGCCCTAGGCATGAGTGCATGTGTGTGTGTGTGTGTGTGTGTGTGTGTGTGTGTGTGTGTGTGTGTGTGTGTGTGTGTGTGTGTGTGTTGCCTTCTGTGGAAGGTTGGGCACAGGGCTGGCAACTTGACACTGTAAAACTCCACTGCCAGTCATGAGTGGACAGGTGATCCGCTGTCGCAACTCCTAACTAGGAAAAGCCAGAAGTTTATATGACTCCTTTTGCCAGGATGTGATAGATTCCAGTGAATTGGATCATTTAACAGTTGAAGTGCCAGTAATACCAACATTATTTGGAATTCCTAAAATTCACAATGATGTTAATAACCCCCATTTAGACTGATAGTGGCCGCCAGGAATTCCAAAACTGAACCTTTGGCAGCGTATATTGATGTTTATTGCAAAAAAGCATTGAATGGTTTTTCACATATTTTAAGAGCTTCTTAGCATTGTTTGGAATTACTAAGAGATACACCCACATTAAATGACTATACTTTTGCATAAGCTGTTAATCTATTTACAGTTATTCCACACGATGTAGGACTTGGCTTTTTTAGTGAAATTTTTAACTTTGATGAGTTGCACAATGTGAAAAGGAATTTGGTTATTAAAATGATGGATATAGTATAAAATAACAATTTTCTCTTTTTTGAAGGGGAATATTTCAAGCAGACATTAGGGTTGCTATGGGGGTAAAATGTGCCTCCATTTATGTTAACCTAGTTTCTGCTGAATGAGAAAAGAATTTTTGTTTTTGATTCCCCATTTATGAATGACATTATTTTATGGGTTAGTTTCCTGGATGATATCCTAATTTTGTGGCTTGGGAGTACAGAACTTATAGAAAATTTTATTAATTATTTTAACACTACCACCTCTTTTTGGAAATTTGCACATAGATTTGATGACCAAAAATTGAATTTTTGTACATTTTACTGTATAAACATTCACAAACTGAAGAATTATGCTCTAGTATTTTTAGAAAGAAAACTTTTTCAAATGTGTTACTGCACTTTGATAGTTTCTACCCTCTCCATTAAAAAAAGAGTGTAATAAAAGGGCAAATGGCACATTTATCTAGATTGGTTAGTGATGACCATAGGTTTGAGAGTGAGAAGTCCTATTTAATTGGTTTATTTAAGGACAAGGGGTATCCACTGAGGCTATTGTTAAAAATCAGAAATGAAGTAAAGAAAAAACTAACTGAAAGGTACACCCCAATACTACTGCTGGAGAAAGGAGCAGTATTGAGTTACGCCCAGTCAGTGTCTCAGAACAAAGTGAAGGTCCTGCCATTTAATCAGGATGCTACCTCACTAAGAACCGTGATTTATAATTGTTGGGATTTGACATTAACCAGCGAATTGAAAAGTCACTTGGGTGATAAACCCACAGTTGTTTATAGTAGAGGTAGCAATTTAAAAGAGTTGTTTGAAAGACAAAATAATAATACGGTAGCAATATACAAATGAGAAATGGGCAAATGTTACATGTGTAGATATTATAGGTTTATAAATGAGGGCCCATATGTAGTTGTGGATGGCTACAAAAGGACGATTCACTGCCTGGTAGGTGTAGCTGTAATATAATGATGTTGGTGCATATTGCTTTATGTGAGACTTGTTCAGCATCCTCTGTATGAAAGACCACCTGTAAATTAAGGGAAAAGATGGCTGAACATCTGAGGGATATTAAAAACAAAAGAACAACTAATGCTTTATTTTGTCACGGTTTGGTATCCACCAATTTTTAAAAATTCTTATTTTTTGTACTAGACAGAGTGAAGCATATTGAAGGTTGGTGACTATAATACGCTGCTAGTGTTTAGAGAAACTAAGTGGCAACTTAGACTTAATGCCACAGTTTCTCCTGGTATTAATGACAATTTTTCGATAACTAGTACACTGAAAATGAGGTCTTTTCAAGTTTAAGTTAAACCCAAATTATTTTTATTTTTATTTCATTTCATTTACTAGCGTATACTATGCTATTTATATGCACATGTGAGATCACCACAGATTTTTAGTAATTAATTTTACACACAAGGTGTTACTTACTTTAGGTTGAGCAAAATATGTTTTAATATGTGGTTGCATTTTATGCTTTTATGTTTTTTGAGATGTTATGTTAAATGAGTCAATGCTTAATGATTTTTATGATGCTAGTTCTTTAAGGAATTTAGGGTTCTTTAACAATTTTAATGAATTCAGTCATGTGATTTGAACCTTTATAAGGGAAGTGTTGTCAGCAGTGTATTGTCTCTGATAATGCCTTATGGGTGAAATCACTAAGTCTTGTCTATGTTTTTAACTGCTTTATATTGTTTATTGAACTTGTGTATTAAACCTGTGTTCCATGGAGCTATGGATGTAGTGGTGATATTGTTTTTAATTTTTGGAAAGCAGATGGCCATTTTCCACTGGGAGGTGGGACATCCAGACATATGGCTAGCTACTGTGATGGATAATTTTGGGGGTTCTAGCAGAGGGTGAGGGGCAAAGGGAAAAGAGTGGAGTGTGTTGGGATATTAATGCAGGGTGTTGCTCGTGGGAAGGTTGTCATTACTTGCATGTTTGCTCAAATTGTACAGGGAGCCATAGGGCAGTGAAATGTTGTTGGCAGTTGGCAAATCTGGTGACTCCAGGTTTGTTTTCAGCTGATGTAGATGTTTGCCATTTTTCTTTCCAGGGATTTCAGAATCTCTGAGCAAAGGGTAATTCTCAAGGGTTATGGGGAGGGTTGTCTTTTTGGGGGACTAGGGGGTGGCTGGGAGCCTCATTCGCCCTTTAAGATGGAGGTATTGTGGTGTATGCCCCAGCAATTTCCTGATTACTCTCTTAAGGAAGAGATAATTGGGGGGGGGGTTCTCTGGGGTTTTTTATTAAATCTTAAGTAGTTGGGAATAGGGTAGTTTGCATGAATTTGCACAATGTATGGGAGAAAGAAGATGCATTGAAAGGTTTGGTAGAGAAGGAACATCAGGTGGGCAGGTTGTTGGGGTTTTTGGTAAACTTCCCTTTGAAAGTTTTAAGGTTTTGCCATTAGGTTTGGTGCCTAAGAAGGTGGCTAGTGAGCTTAGGCTTATTCATCATTTATTGTGCCCAGAAGGGAGCACCATTAATGATTTAATTTCAGTTGAGGATGCCAAGGTCAGTTATGCATCTCTGGATGACACTGTGAAGGTTATTTGGAGGTTTAAAGATCCATGATTAGTGAAGATGGACATTGAAGCTGCCTTTTGATGTTTGCTGCTACAGGAGGAGGAGTGACCTTTATTAGGCATGGTAGTAGGGAACCAAATTTTACTTTGATAAGGTTATGCCAATGGGATGCTTGTTGGCTTGTGCTACTTTTGAGAAATGTAGCACGGGACCACATTAGTTTAGCAGCAGAGGGTTGATATGCTGAGGTCAATGCAATATTTGGAAAATTTCTCGATAGTAGGTGAGGGGTTTTAGAAAACATTTGAAAGCTTACAAAAGTTTTTAGGAATGTGTGAGGAGTTGAGGGTCCCATTGTCTAGGCAGAAGTTGGAAGATCCAGATAAGGCTTTGGATTTTGTAGGATTGGTGGATGGTGAAGGAGGGTTGTCTTGCTTGCTGACTGATAAGATAGCCCGATTGAAGGAGAGGATTGGTTGGGTGGTGTCCAAGGAGAAGGTACAGATTTGGGAGGTTATGGAGCTTTTGGGACTTCTGAATTTTGCATGTTGGGAAGTTCATCCATACCTTTTGTAAGTCAGTGACCTTTTTGTTAAAAGGAGGGAAGAGCAAACATGATTGGGTCAAAATTAAAAAGTTGGTACGGGCTGATTTGCTACTTTGGTTATCCTTTTTGGAGTAGTTTAATGGTGTCTCTTTTTGGCAAATGGATTGGGTTGGTCAAGTGGAATTGCAATTGTTTATGGATGCAGCTGCGTGTATTGGAATGGGTGTGTTTTTTGGAGGGGAACTGGCAGATTGGAAAGATGAGTCGAAAAAGGATGTTGCCATTTTGGAATTAATGCCAGTCTGGGTTGCATCAGTAATTTGGCAGGAGTGATTGAGGGGGAAAAAGGGTAATTTTTAACATAGATTATATGGCAGTGGCATGAGTTTTGCAAGCAAAGACTAAAATATCTGAATTGCTGTTGTGGGTCTTATTTATGTTAGCTTTGCAGAGTTTGTTAATACATTTTTCATTCACAGGTATACATGTGGCGGTGTTTAGGAATGAGATTGTTGACAATTTGTCTTGATTTCAGCTTTCTAGGTTCCAGCAGTTGGCAGAGGAAGAGCCAATGGTGTTGCCAGATGAGGTGTGGCATGTTGGGTTGATGTAACCAGGATGTTGGTGCAGCATTCTTGGGAGAAGTCTACCAGGAAAGTGTATGGCAGAGCATTAATTGATTTTGATCAATTTATTTTGCAGTTGCCTGAGGATGAAAGAGTGTGATCTGAGAAACTTCTATTGCGATATTTGGCTCAGGCCTGGACTCAGGGTAAGGCAGTGCAATTGGTTAAAGTAGATTTTACAGCAATTAGTATATTTGTGCACGTGGCTGGGTTGCATGATTTTACAAAGTCTTGCATGGTGGGGTGTATGTTGACATGATGGGGTAGAGTGGCTAGAGTGCATATGCATACATGTTGGCCATTGACAGGGCAGGTTTTGAGAGTCTTATTGAGGGGTTTGACTTTACTGGTGGGTGAGTCCATGGTCTATGTTTTGTGGGTTACTTTGTCTTTATGGATGTATTTTGGGGCATTTTGGGTGTCAGAGTTGTTAAGGTAATTAGTTTGTAGAGATATTATGTTTTTGTCCAGGGTCAATCCACATTTGGTTACATAGGTCTAAAATGGATCAGTTAGGTAAAAGCATGCAGATAGTTATTGGGGAAGATAGTTGTGGGGCTTTGTCTGGTAGGCTGGGCTATGGCATTGATCTGGACTCATGTGAGGAGCCCTCAGGAATTGGTCTTTCAGTGGAAAGGAGGTAAGGTAGTAATGGGCAATCGATTTATCCATGAAATGAGAAAGGTCTTGTGTTGTATGGGTTTTCCAGGTGAGAGGTCTTCTATTCATTCTTTCTGCATTGGTAGAGCTTCAGATTTGGCGAGGGACGGCAGTTCCGTTAAGGTCAGTCGGAGAGTGGGGAGGTGGTCTTCAAATGCCTTTTTATCTTATATTAGGTAATGGATGCAATTGATAATTCATTTCTTTTTTTGCCATTCTGGAAAGGAGATTGTCATCTTGGGCCATTTGTATATCCATTGGGGGTGAAGAAGGCAGCAGTTATGATGAATGGAAATGACGGGTTTGCCTCAGTTGGGGTGGACAGTTACATGGCATGGGATTAGAGGTCTTAGGTGAAATCAGCTTTTGGATTAAATTGAAGTGATACGGTCATGGATGGGATTGCCATGGATATTGGTGATACACTTGGCTGGTAATGATTTAGGGTCAATTTCTAAGACCTGGTTGGTGCATAGGATAAGGGAGGATTTGGTTAAATTGCAGATGTTATATCAGGTATGTGCATTGTATGGTCGGTGATAGTATTCCATTTGTGTTGGTGGAATGCTGTTAATTTTAAGGCTTTGGAGTGCACACAGAGGTTCATTAACTTTAGGCCTGCATGGCAATCGGGAGCATTAGATATGTATATGAAAGAACATCGGGATTTCAATTACAGATACCCAGTTTGGTTTAAATCTGATGAGGTGCACTTGAGTGAGTTGGTTAGATTTGTTTAATGTACATTTAAGTTTATTTTTGCAAAGCTTGGTGAAAAGTTTTATGTAGGGAGAGGGAACAGCCTGTGGTTAGGCTGGTGGGAGGAGAAGAGGGGCAGGCTTGTCCCGCTTCTGCTCACCCTCTTGGTGTTGCTGTTGATGATTGTGGGGGATAAAAGTAAGTAGAAGTATGCTGCTTTACTGATAAACACCACTGTAACAGGTGCAAGTAAGCAAAATCTGAGAGTAATGCTACTCAATGCTAGAAGTCTAAACCTCAAATGCACTCACTTGAGGCACTCCTTAAAATGGAGAACATTGACATCTGTGCAGTGACAGAGACCTGGTTCAAAGCTCCAGAGAGCACCCCTGCATTACCAGGCTACAATTCATATCATACCTTTCGGCCACCTAACCCAGAATGAAGTACTAAAGGCGGAGGCGTGTCCATATTCATTAAGGATATCCACACATCCAGGCTAGTTGCACAGCATAATGCATCCGAGATTATCCAAGTGCAACTAACTCTGGGCAAGACTGCAATTCAAATTGTAGCTTGCTACAGACCCCCCACCATGCCCCAGGATTCCCACTCCTCATTTCTTGATACACTGGAAAGTATTAGGGTACAACCCAACATCCTAATAATGGGCAATTTCAACTACCCCACCATTAACTGGGAAAACTACTCATGTACCAACTCTTTTGCTCAACATTTTCTAGAATTCATAAATTCCAACGCCTTGGATCAGCTTATTCACATCCCCACCAGGGGCAGCAATATCCTAGACCTGGTCATTACCAACATGGGAAGCCAGTGTTCCACACCAGAGGTCAATTCCTCATTGGTCAGATCCGACCACAAGCTAATCAGCCTAGACATCCAAATCCCACCCCCAGTTAGGGAAACCATCGTAAAAAAACTTCTCCAAAGCCAACTTCACACTTCTTAAGACAGAAGTGGCAAACTTCATGACACCCATGCAGACGGACAATAGAGGTATGACTGCTGAATCCTACACAAATGCACTTTATAAGCACTTACATGAGTGCATGGATCATGCTATCCCTAATAGAACCAAGATGTTATCTTCCAAAAAAAGGAAGCCAATCTGGTGGTCCTCTGCCATAAACAAACTCTACAACAGAAGAAAGAAACTGTTGCAAAAAAAGAGTAAAATCCCATGACTGGAGGAACTCCCTGGTCAACCTCAGTAAGAAGCTGAGATCCCTCATAAAATCCTCCAAAGCTAGTTATGTAAACAAAATTGCCACTGACTCTAAAGACAACAACAAAGCATTCTATAGCTATGTCAAGAATCTCAATGGGAACACTCAGATCTGCTCTGAGTTACAGCACAATGGCACTAAATATACAGAACCAACTGATATTGCCAGCATCCTAGCAGATAGGTTCAGTGCTAACTTTACCCCCCTCTCACCCCCCCTAGAGGGCCCATCTCTATACTGAAAGAATGCAAAGTTCCTATAATCATGGCTGCACAGGTAAAAAACACACTCTCCAAAGCATCCATCAGCATCCATGGGACCTGACAATATCCCAGGCTGCATTCTACATGAACTACAGAATGAACTGGCATCCCAATCATAGCCTCACCTCAGGCTTTGTACCAACTGAATGGCACACCGTGACAGTTATCCCACTCCACAAAGGGGGACCCCGGGGACTACCGCCCCATTAGCCTGACAAGCCTGGTCTGCAAGGCCATGGAACGTATCATCATGGAACTCATAAACAATGACATTGGTAATCTCCAAACTCTGGACCCTACCCAGTTTGGATTTGCAAAAAGCAGATCATGTCTCCTAAACCTGATTGACTTCTTTGAAGCAGTCACCAAAACCATAGATGAGGGTAAAATGGTTCACACAGCTTATCTAGATCTCGCCAAGGCTTTCAACACCATCCCCCACTCTGGAATTATAGATAAGCTCACTAAACTAGGTATAAATCCCTATGTCACAAGATGGGTTGCCAACTGGCTCATGGACAGAACCCACACTGTGAAAGTAGCGGATTCCAAATCCGACTTCAGACCAGTGACAAGTGGAGTACCACAGGGTTCAGTCCTGGGTCCTCTCCTGTTTGGTATCTACTTCTCTGAAGTGCAGGCTAACACAGAAGGTCTTTGGCTAACAAAGTTTGCAGATGACTGCAAACTAGGAGCCATAATTGAAACTCCTAACGATGTGGACAAACTACAAAAGGGCCTCACTGAGACAGATTCCTGGTATCAAAGCCATGGCCTGAAGCTTAATGCCAAAAAGTGTATTGTCATCCCCTTTGGTAAAAACTCTGTACCCATGAACTACCACATAGCTGGTAATCTACTTAATGCCAAAAATGTGATAAGACCTTGGGACACAGGTGGACAGTAGTCCTTCCTTTGATAATCACATTGCCACAGTGAAATCCTTCTACGTGATTCATCTCATCACAAAAGAATTCTCATCCAGAAAAAAAGAGGTCATTGTTCCCCTCTACTCATCACTCATTAGACCCATTATAGAGTACAACGCCCCTTTTGGTATGTACCTCACAAGACATTTACAACAACTAGAAAGACCACAGAAATACCTCATAAAGAGGATTACTGGCCTCAAACAGATGCCCTAAGCAGACAGTCTCAAAAAACTACAGCTTTACTCCATTGCATATCACCTACTCAGGGGCAATCTCTGCCTAACATACAAATGTATGTCAAACCCAGAGCTGTTGGAAATGCTCCACTTAAAGAGATCCCAATCCCTCCGAGCTACACGCTCTAAGAGACCTAAATCTTGTCACCACAATAAACAGAACATGCTGGAGGGATAGATTCCTGTCCCAGAGACTTCCCATACTCTGAAACAGACTAACTATCTATGTCAAATAGGGCTCCTCATTAGCACTCTTCAAGAAAAATCTTGATGATTGGATGGGAAATGGGAAATTCACCCCAGGGATCACTTCTGTGGCTCTGCTCGACAGGGGCACAGGAAAATAATTTTCTTGAGTGGTGAAAGCCAGGGTACATTTTTTGGCTAGGCTTATATAGGCCCTAGGGCCAATAGCCTAGTACCTACCTATGAACCTATGAACAAGTGAGCAGAGGTATGGATGCTGCTTATTGATGATGCTTACTTGGGCAGGGTTAGTGGGGTACACTGCCCTGATGTAAATTATAAGGATTTTGTATGTTGTGCTTGGAAGGTTATTGTGTCATAACTCATATCTGAAACGATGTAATAAAGTTATGTTTAAAATTAATAAAGTTAATCGAATGTCAGTTGTTACCATGTGTTTCACTGAAGGGGACTGGGACAAATGCTGTTGAAGTGTGGCCATTCAAACAACTTTTTTGATGAGTGAAAAAGGTTTCATTCAGGATCTGACATCTCTCAACTTATAACTTATGCTAATTCATCATTATAGCTTTGTACTCTAGCTCTGAACTTAATTCTCCTTTTTTAAACAGTTTGCCGATTTATATCTGTTTGAGTATGTGATGTCCCTCCTCTGGACCAGTAATCAAGAAGCCTGAATCCTGACCACTGACATCGGTTGGGTCATTCACGTAGAACAAAAATGGATACACACAGTATTTTCACAAATGTTCTATACCTCACGTCATCACAGAGTACTTTATTATTTTATGTATTGATTTTTATTTAGTTTGAGTTCAGTTGCATCTTTCTACATTCTGATAAGATTAAACTTTATATCTAAGAAGCTGACATACATTGGCAAGGTTATTATAGGAGGGCTGAACATATGGGATTTGTTTGTACACTGTTTAAAGCAAAATTACATTTATTTGACATTGTAGTGAACAATAATCTGGCCTATGTTATACTTTCTTTCTTTCTTTCCTTCTTTATGTATGTTTTGCAGTTTTCAGTTAAACTGTCAGTTTAGATTTAGGGGTTGTTTTAGATAGGCTAGGATGATTTACTGTAATTTCAATGTGCAAGGTTCATATGCAGAGTATGTAAATCATTGCTTTAACATTTATCAAGTGGTATAAATATGGTGGGGTCAGAGGAATTTTTAATGATTGTAAAACACTTTGGGATATAGCTGATCGCTCATGACATTTTCAGTACAGATAAACATTTGCTAACATATTCGACTTATACCTATAGCAACACAATGTATCAGATCTGTGTTTTAATCAGATACCCGTGCTGCCATGCTTGGATTGAGGATACACACACACACACACACACACACACACACACACACACACACACACACACACACACACACACACACACACACACACACACACACACACACACACACACACACACAAACATATATATATATATATATAGAAAGAGAGAGAGAGAGAGAGACAAAGAGATAGATATATAGATTATAGATATAGATATATACATATATATATATAATTATACAACAAACCCCCCATTTATATTCCAAAACGTGCACGCTGATTGGTCAGCGTGCACGTTGTAAATCAAAGACTTATACTAATGGAAAAAGGTCCGGTCACCCAGACTTAGTATGTCTTTTTTTTTTTTGTTTACAGCAATGGAGAACACAAGATCTCCGTTGCTTTTTAAAACTGTCTTGCTATGTTAAAGGAGTTTAACATAGCGAGACAACATTAAAAAAGTAATGGAGATCTTCCTTTCTCCTTTGCTTTCTTTAAAGCTGTCTCGCTATGTTAAATGGGTTTAACATAGCGAGACAGCTTTAAAAAAAGCAACGTAGATTCTCTGTTGCTTTTTTTAAAGCTGTCTCGCTATGTTAAACTCCTTTAACATAGCAGGACACTTTGTGAAAAGCAACGGAGATCTTGCTTTCTCCGTTGCTTCCACCCACAGCTCTGATGTACTGCGTAAGCATACACATGCGCAGTACATCAGAACTGCCGCAGAATACCAGACAGCTGCAGAAGGGCAGCAGGGAGGCATTAAACAATGCCATTATCTAAGAAAAGTAAGTATTTTTTTCTTAAATAATGTCTTTGCATAATAGCAATAACCCACTTCTGGGTGTGGGTAATGTTGGATTTACCCACGGCTGTCTTTGTTTGACCACTGGGGCTTCGCCCTTGTGACTAAACCACACCAACCGTGGGTAAATCCAGCATTACCCACACCCAGGCATGGGTTATTGCAGGGACGCAAGCCCACCCTGCATCCCACATGCCCATGCTAATTATATATTCAAACTCCAAGATTCCAAAGTCTCTAGGGATAAGAGCATATTCCTGAATCCAAGGGATTGTGACATCTCACACAACTGTTGACTACCTCTTTCATTGACCAAAGTGTTTGAGAAAACAGAGGTCAAATAATTTCCGATAAAATAAATGATGCTACACACACACACACACACACACACACACACACACACACACACACACACACACACACACACACACACACACACACACACACACACACACACACACACACACATATATATATATATATATAGATATATATATATATATAGATTATAGATATAAATATATATATATAGATTATAGATATAAATACATATATAATATATAGAGATATATATGTATGTTCTGTATATAGCTAAGTAAATATACATATACCTCAAAAGTTCAGTAATACAAATTTTATAATATTCAACTAAAACCTCAAAAAGTTCCACATGTAACTCTTCCATATTCATGCTGATCAAGTCCCATGGAGTCTCTGGAACAGTCTGAGACCGCATAGCACTAGAAGGAGGACTCTGTACACATACAAATCTACCCAGCTCAGCTTACTGAGTAATAGCAGATGAGTTTTACCTACCATCACTTTTATATTAAATGGAGGTTGCAATACAATCAGAAAATTTACATTACAGTGTTTCACAGGTAAAATATTGTTAGTATTGGATGAAAAACATTGAGATGATAAATTTGCTTGAATGGTCTAAGGTATTTCTATAGCCTAAAGCCTCTACACAAAAATTTTCAAAAATTTGATGAAAAGGTTTGAGTGTCTCATCGCAGAACCACTGCAATATATAATTAAAGCAACCCCCCCCCTAAAATTCCAACATAGAAGTCAGAATGCTACTGAGCACTTTATCAGACAGCTGCAGTCATGTATTTTTAGCAACATTGTACTGAATATAAAAATGCATGTGGGAAAGAGACATTTCTCAAAATCTACCTTTCACATTCTAGAAGAATGATCATACATGTTAATGGGTTCTGGCAATCACATCATACTCTACATTACTACTGACAAAGATATGTTTAATAATCATTAGAAGGATGCAGATGGATCCATGCACAGTTAGCCATCAGCATTTCCTCTCAATTTCAATACCACACAAGATAGTAATGTATAGGTTCATAGGTTCATAGGGCAATACTAGGCTATTGGCTGGGAGGCCCTTATAAGTCTAGCCAAGAATTTCACCCATGTTCCCTCAAAGTCAGCACCTGTTTTGTCTGTCCAGCAGGGAAACAGGTTGGATCCTAGGGGTATATTTTCTGTTTTCCATCCAGTCGTCCAGATTCCTCTTAAAGAGGGCTAGTGAGGTAATCTGCTTGACATGGAGAGGAGGTCTATTCCACACATGTGGGAGTGGTTGGGCCAGAACTCTATCCTGCCAACAAGTTCTATTAATGTCACAGACCAGGTTGAGACCTTGAGTGTGGGTTGCATGAGTGGAGTTTGCAGCAACTCTATAAAGGCTGAGTCTGAGACAGCCTTGTATGCCAGACACAGGACACATCTGAGCAGTCTGTAAAAGACTGAGTAGAGTGATCGGGCTTTTAGCCTATCTGTATAGGTACATGCTGAAGGGGGCATTATACTCAATAATGGGTCTAATAAGGGAGGAGTACAGGGATGTTATAACCTCCTTTACCTATGAGGTGGGTCAGTAGAAAGCCTTCTGTACAACAGAGGCAGCATGGTGGTCAAAAGTCAGGCTTCTATCAACCTGGGTGCTCAAGTCCCTCACAACTGACTGCATGCTTAGTACATTGTTATTAATGTGATAATTAGTGGGGACACCATTTTCCCAAAAGGGGATAATGATGCATTTCTTGGAATTCAGTTTGATGCCATGCTTCTGGCACCAGTCATTAGTTTGGTTAAGGCCCTCTTGGAGGATGTTCACTTCACTAGGGGAATCTATGACAGTGCCCAGCTTGCATTCATCTGCAAACTTGGTCAGCCACAGACCACTGGTTTTGGCTTGCACCTCAGAAAATTATATCCCACACAGTAGAGGCCCCAAGACTGATCGTTGGGGTATGCCGGTTGTTACAGGTCTACTACTAGAGATGGCTTCACCTATTTTGACTGAGTGGGTTCTATCAGTGAGCCATTTAGCTACCCATCTGGTAACATATGGGTTGATGCCTAGCTGGGAAAGTGTATCTATTATGCCTGAGTGAGGAATAGTGTCGAAGGCTTTAGCTAGGTCAAGGTAGTCAGTGTGATATCCCTTTTACAAAACCAAACTGTGTGAGATCAAGCTTTTGGAGGTTGCCAATGTCCTTGTTTATAAGGTCCATGATAATGAATTCCATGGCTTTGCAGATCAGGCTAGTTAGACTGATGGTCCTATAATTGACTGGGTCAGTAGATGCTCCAACTTTGTGAAGAAGAATGACAGTGGCTGTCCTCCATTCTGCTGGGATGAAGCTGGTCCACAGGCTTTGGATGAATAGGGTGCCTAGTGGTGGTGAGATCTCTTGTCTGAGTTTATGTAGGACACAGCCAGGGATGTTGTCGGGTACCATGGATGCTGTATATTTTGCCTTTGAGAGGGCATTAATAACCTGCTCCCTGGTGATGAGGAGGGGGGGCAGGTCCTGGGGATGTCCTGGTTTACTGATGGGGGGGGCAGGGGCTGAAGTTTTCTCTGAACTTGTCTGTTGGCAGGTTGGCTATATTTATGGCATTTGTGTATGTGGTATTCTTGACCACCAATTCAGAGCAGATGTGGGAGTTACCTTTGAGATTGTGGAAATATGTGAAGAAGGCCTTGTGATTGCCTTTAGTGGACATGGATAATTTGGACTCGAAGTTAGCCTTAGAGGATTTCAACATTGACCTTATTTGCTTGTTCAGGCAAAGGAGAGATTGCTTCCAACTTGGCACCTGCTCCTTTTTTTTCTTTTATTATAGAGTCTGTTTATTGCTACTGTCCACCCAACAGGTTTACTCTTCCTTGAGGAAAATGATTTGGTCCTGCTAGGTATTGCTGAGTCCATGCAGCTATATAGGTGCTCATATAGTTTTTTGGTGTAGGCTTGGACATTAGTGTCTGATTCAACTGAAGTGATGGTGGCTATGAAGCTGCTTATACCTGCTCTTAGGAGGTTGTAATCAACTTTGGAAAAGTTTTTTTGTTTGACCCTGGCAGGGGGGGTAGGGGAGATGATGACTTTGAAAGTGATTTCTTTATGGTCGGATCTTTCCAAGGAGTATGACACTGTAGGGATGCTACAGTGGCTACTCATGTTGGTTAGCACCAGGTCCAGGATATTTTCACCTCTTATGATGGTGTCGACCAGCTGATCCAATGCATTGGAATTGACAAAGTCGAGGAATCTCTGGGCATTCGTGTTTGAGCTAGAATAGGTCTTCCACTCTATGGTTGCATAGTTAAAGTCACCCAGGATCAGGATAGAGCAACAATTCTTTTAAAACAATGCCAACCTAACAAGTCAAGGATATTGTACATTTGTCTTAAAGTACTGGATTGTTACTATATGCAATTTTATTCTTCACAGAAATTCCAGCATAGCATCCCTGAGATTCTGAAAGAATCCCTAAAGCTCAAGTAAGTTGTCTACCACTAGTAGGTCATTAACAAGTAGAGGATGTCATGTCCAGGATATTGACCAGCAGTTCATATCTGTGCTGCTTGCCTGTATTACTTGGTTCGGCATTCATACAGCTGATTCCCCAATATGGAACTCTACATAAACAGAGTACAGTCTAGATGGATGAGTTTCTAGTGGTTCCCAGAACATGATGCCCCAATGGAGAGCTCAACATAAACAGAGTATGGTCTAGAGGGAGGAGTTTCTATTGTTTCTCAGACCATAACATAAAACATCAGACAGATACTGTTTTGCATAGCCTGTCAATGCCTATAGGACTCAATATCTTGTGAACTGCTTACATGCAAAATGTAATTTATGAAGCTCCTGTGATATCTTCTATTCAGATTCATTTATCTGAATCTTGGAAGTAGGTTCTTTATTATACAGTTTTATATAACAAATGACTGTTTCCTTCTTTTCATTTTATTCAAATTGCCATGTTATTGTTTTACATACTGTAAATTTGCTTGTGTTCAGGCATGAAAATAAATGTTACATTTTCCAAAGTGTTTTTTTCTGAGTATGGTGTCTATTACTCTGCTTGGGTAATTGCTTTGGTGTAGGTGGTCTGTTTATTAAAGCATGACTCCAGCTTACAATGTAGTTAACTTTATTGTATTTTTTCTCCGTTATTTCACCCGGATGTAATTAGGTACCCATAAGCCTTACAGCACCTTTCATTTTCTTCACTTCCTCTTCCTGCAACAGATGATGTTATTTTAGTTTAATATGCATATTTCATGTCATTTCTAAAAGCAATTTGACTCAGCCTACATGTTGTAAGCTAGACAATAAACTTTCTGTAGTTCTGAATGTCATTCACCACTGGGGTTCCTACCCATCCTGCTTTGTGCAGGTCAGTGCAAGTTGTGACTCCCATGTCCTGCAACAACCATGCACAGGATATTAAATATTCTTGTTTAGAGGCAGTTTCTAGTACTCTGTGCTACAGGATCTGGTGCTCCAGAGTGGGAATCTGATTCCCTGCTCCATTTGCAGCATTTCTGATTTAATTAAAATTACATGGCATTTTTACAAACACTGTGCTTCGTTTGATTAAGTATGTTTTTTTCATCCCCCTCAGCTATACTATGAAACAAGACTGCAATGGTTTGCAGCCCAGCTGCTGTGCATCAGTTATGATCTTTTAAATGAATGCTTACAGGTGATTACTATTTCATACTGAGGGCACTACTTTAACAGCCAGAAAAAAATGCACTGATAAGACTGTGATGCTATTGTTTAACCCATTCACTGAAGGTCAGCTTGGGAATGCTGGCTGTTAACTTCACTCAAATAAAAAAATAATGCATCCTGAGCTGTTTTTTCAGATAATCCATTTCTGATACCATACTTAAACACATGGTCATAACCTTTGAACCATAACAGCTACACTGAAACTGTAAGTATGAAAGCTGTTCAACAGACAAAGATATTCACAGTGGTATAACTGTTGATACTGTAAGTCAAAATTGTGATTTATTATTTGGTAAATGAACAGATGTTATGAATATGTTTGTATATATAATAAAACAAGTTACAATAGAGCAGCAACCATAACATGAAAGCACATGCAATCTCTAGTGCATTTCTTTTGTTTGGATACCAGCTTCAAAATTACACTTGAACCATTAGCATGTCTTGTTTATTTATTAAGATATTCACAGAAATATGAGACATATCATAACTCTCACAGTTTGACAACTATACAAACCCTAATATCTAAACACCTGTATCAGACAGACTTTATGTATCAATGGACAAACTGTGTAAATCAATGTGAGTTTCATAATGAATAATCATTGGCTGTGTCCTTGTGCTCCTTTCCAAAGATATGGGCATAATAATGAAAAATATTATAATTTTCATAATTTGACAAACAACCAAAATATTATATTTCAAGTGTTCTAGATAAACACCAATTAATGTTAAAAACTGGCCCCTAGTTGTAGTAGCTTCAACGTTATGCTGTACTCATCACCTTGACTTCCTTCTTGTATAGATATTTGCAAAAAACATGACAAAGGCAATATTTGTCATAATTCCGCAAATAATGATATCTGTCCATATATGCCACATTTAGATCTTGTCATTGAATGATGCTGTAGATATTGACAATGCCTTCAAAATATGACCTTATTCATGATCTTTCCATACATCCTAACAGAGTAATTCACTAAAATATGATGAAAATAATAATTTCCATACCCTAAATAATTAACAGCTATGATAGCAGTCTATTTCTGCAGCAAATATTTCCCGCCTTGTCATCGTATCATAAGTACTGATAGCGATTTCAAACTAAGACCTTAATCATGATCTTGACATCTTGGCATGCTCCCTAAAACAGTGTTTCACAAAAATATGAAAAATAGCTTAATTTTCATAATCTAAGTAATGAATGGTTATGTATATGCATCTGCGCTACATACAGTTCATGCCTAAGTATTGATGACATATTCAAAATGACACCCTACCTGTGGGAATTAGAAACACTTCATCAATATGTCTTGCATTTGCCATATGGATATCAATCAATAACTGCTGAAACTGATCTGTGAGGTGAACGCCACAATTTGCAAAAAGTTGAGGGTCTTGTGCGGTCACGCAGTTATGCATGATTGTCGAGTCTCCTTATCTGGTCATCAGTACAAGCATGAAGCTGTATTGGTCTTATATTGACATGTTTTCAGGGTTGGTAATGCGTGGTGTTAAACCATATAAAATGACAATTAGGCCAAGAAAAATGCTTCATTTCAAAAACTGCCTATATGTGAAACCTCAGCTCTTCAAGTGGATGTAAGATGCCATCATTATCTCTCATATAAATCACAAGAATCGTAAGCTCAGGGTAGATGTCATGATTCATATCCAACGGTTAGAGTAGTAGTTTCACCTTTGGAAATTCAATGGTAAGGAGGTGATAGGGCAGTCAAAGGCATGGAACAGTTCTTTTTTTTCCTGTTCTGATCTGGAGCTAAGCCATCACTCTGTCCTTAATCAATGGAATCCAGCAGTGGCAGCCAGAGAAGCATCAGGCAGACTGGATGGTAGCACTGCTGTTTTATTCACTTTACATACAAGAGCTCTGTCAAATTTGCATATAGTGGGTCTTACATATAAGAAATTCACAGCACTTCATCAAATTGCTTGTAGTCTGTATAGTATAGTATATAGTTTCTTAATTTAGAACTGCAAAATATAATGAGACTGCCGGGGCTATACTAATATACTACCAAACATATGATAATATTATTATTAAGACAGTTTTGTATATCTAAACAACATGGTAAGTGTTTACACAAGATATTTTAAGGCTGGGCATTTTGGGTATCCTAGCTATCTGATGGAATGGAATTAGTACATATTTAAAAATGCATTCTTGTCAGATGGACAAGTGCACCATACCCAGTCACTAAACTGTGTTATTCACTCAGTACATAAATAATAGTGCATTTCATTCACTGATTGCTGTGTTTAGGTGAAGACAAACCTTGTTTACAAGGCATCTATGTATCTGGATAATTTGTTTTCATGAGAGGATCATACATAGTTTATTTTTTCTTCTAAAAGGCTAAGGAATTTCAACAATATGTTCTAAAAAGCAACAAAGTGAAATGTGATAATCTGAAAACAGAATAGGAAGTGTAAAGTCTAGCTGGAAAAGGCATAACTAAATAGGCAGCTTATTATCACACACATATCCAGGAAAACCAGTGGAAACTATGGACCTGAAAATAGAATTCTTCAAGAACTGTGTGTGTGTGTGTGTGTGTGTGTGTGTGTGTGTGTGTGTGTGTGTGTGTGTGTGTGTGTGTGTGTGTGTGTATGCACATGTGTGTGTGTGTGTGTCTGATTGTTTGTTTCTGTAAGCATATATACACTTTAGTAGGGCCTGAAGTCATACTTTGATCAACTCAGCCAACTGGAATATCAAATTGCATTTCTTCACTTATAATGTTTATAAAATGGCAGACATTTTTTTCATTTTATGGGATTTATTTTTTTCAATGTACCTGATTTGCATGTTTTGTTGACTGTTTGACTGCTATTGCAGTACACTGTCTTTTTCTTGCTCTTTTTTCTGCTAGAGTAAAGTAACAGTGTGAAATAACATGTTGTCATCATATATCTCTATCATATCACTAGAATCTATTTTCATACTGTGTTTGGTTTTGGTCTTATTACAATCAAATATAAACAGCACTCAAGAGGTCTGTGGACTTTCTGAAGTGCATTGTATGAACAAAGGCTGACTGGCTATGGTTGTTCTTGAACACTGTGTACTGTTCAAATGCACAATGATTGCCATTCTTGGCCACTCCCATCATTATATCACCATTTTGCCGTCAAATTCTCTGTGACACTTTGGACATCTGAAAAGGAAGCAATCCTAGTCACCACCCATAATATTATATCCTGGATAGTATCTTGTTGAGATCAGTAAAGTGCTATGTAACACAAATATCATGTGAAGAGAAAATTATTTTCCAAAAAGATAGTTGATGGGCAAATCTTTATGTTAAAAAAGGAATGTATTGTAATGCAATGGTATGTAAACAAATCGTGAAGCCTAAGGCTCACATTAGTGCTTATTATTTCAGTACATCACAGAACCAAACTCAGTAAATAATGAAAGCCAGATGAAATGCATTTAAAATGTAATGTTATTATATACATATTGTCTGCCAGTACAATACCAAATACATTAATTTATGAATAAAGCAAATAAAATCAAATTACAATGCTATTAAAATGTAATCATATTAAGCTCAAGTAAACTCAAAAAATAGCAATCTCATAAATCAGAGTCCATTGTTTGATGAAAAAGATGCACTTTGAGACTTTTTCAAATGAAAGTAAGCCATCTGAAAAATGTTAAAGTTTCCAGAGAACAATTAAGCCGGAGACAATCAAAGTCTAACTCCATTCACAAGTTCAGGTTTTGTCCAAAAATGTGACTGCTTTACATAAACTTCTCCCTCAGCCAAACAGTACAAAACATAGCAGACAGCAAAAAAGCATCTCAAACTTCTGAGGGAAAAAAGTTGAGCAGATTACAGGTGTCACTTATTAAATGCTGAGCAGATACCAGCTATCACCGATTCTTCATAAAGAACCACACATTACTCAAAAAATAATTTTCCTGAAGACCTTAGTATTGTTAAATATAACCATTGTGAATTTTATGGTTTAACTGCAGGCTCATACTCTCAGTATATGGTTTATAAAACCTGTAAAGACCCAACTAGTCTCCTCTCTCCTTTATCACATTTTTCATTTTGCACTTTTAGCTTCTTCAATATTTGAAAAAATCGTTTATCTTCCAAAAAAAGTTTCTTACCCAAAGTCAAAGGCACATTTGGTACTAATTCCCATCCTTTCATCCCAATGGAATTTACTCACAAACTAGCTGCTTCATAAAAGCTCATAATGCATTTCCAGACACCGGAATGGCCTTCTGTGTTGGTATGAGCATAATATCTCTCTGGACCCTCAATGTTGAGACACTGCTTAGTATGAACAAAAGCTACCATACACAAGCAGCACCTATGAATTTTACCAAAACATTAGATCTTGTGAGCCATAAGATGCTTCAGGAAACTTTCCAACTCATAATCCTAAATAAAAATGCCACTCACTGCTTTGATGACTCCCTACAACAGATTTGTCTGTGTGAAAACAAGAAACACCTTTTTGGCTATTGACTCATTTTACCAAAAGTGTGTATCCCAGAGTTCAGTCCTTGCTATTCGCTTTTTCCCACTTTGTAAAAACAGTTAACTACCCAAGGCTTTCCGTTTTAATTTACACTGATGAATTTATGTATATCACTCAGGCCTATTACCATCCATTAAAAATAAAAACTCAAAAACTGCTTTCATTATGACTCTTTAACAATAAACTTGTTCTTAACCTCAGAAAAGTAAAACAAGTATCATTTAGATTTAGAAGGACATGAACATTCACATTTGTCCCCACCCCATTTAACACTGAAAACCTCCCCAGTTTTGTAGTACTTTATAGAGTATAGCTTAATCAAATCCAATAATTATATTGCCACAGTGAACAAATCATTTCCAAAATGTACTAAATTGCTTTTCAGTCTAAGAAAGATCTATGTTTATTTCCACTGAAGGAAAGAATGCAATTGTAAAAGAGATCCAACTAACTCAAATGAAATTTGATGCAACAGCATCTTCTAAAAAGGCAATATCTTCTTTCCAAACTACACCCTATAGAATTTGTAGATTAATCACTTTAGATATGTACAGGGAACACAACTGGCAGGTTTTAACTAAAAAACATTGGCTTCCAGTGTCACAAAGGACAAATCTCCACCTATAAATGTTACTATCAAATTATTGAAATGTGAGACTTTCTTACTCTTAGCAAAATGATTTTAATTACAACCCATTATATATAATCACTCTGTCCCCTTAGCTCTAATGGTCCATCCATTCAGAGACCCCATAATACACTGCAGGGTAGAGAACATTTTTTTTATTTATCACTCGTTGGCTGGGTTAGTCACACTAGGCTGATATAATCTTTTCAGAGGACACCCAAGGTGGTATTTACACTACTAGGAGAAATTTGTATAGTGCATTAAGGAATGCCCCCCTTCACTTCAATAGGTGCTGTTAGATATTTACACCCACCTAAGCAACCACCAGCTCAAGCAGATAGAGGTCTCAGTTTAAAGTCTCATCTGAAGGATGACTCAGTCATGAGTAGAAAATGGCCTTTGTGTTGCACTGCAGAGCCAGCAATCAATCTACCTAGCATGGGAATAGAACCTACAGCCTTCTTCACTGAAGTTAGGTGCACTACCTCTTGTGCCACTGACAGTGTGCTGTTCTGCATTGCTGAGAGCCGTGTTATGTAAAATCCAGCACTCTGCCATTTAGCTAAGTGTTCCAAATATCATGCCCAGCTGAAGCAAACTGACAGAGAAAGCCCAGTACATGTGCTAATGGCTGCATTTAACCTATTTCTCACAATTCTTTGTAACACTGATTATGGCAGCAGTAATAAACTTTAGTCGAGTTTTTGTTTTCATCTTCTCTTACAAAACAGTTTTACGATACTTAGTAAAACTGAATACTCTGTAACACTTTAATTCATTCTAACATATTAACAAATGCTGTGGATTCCAAGATGGTGGACAGTCTGTAAGCACACAAGCTGTGCTGCTCCTGAATCCTTAACTTTTATCTGATCTTTTGCCGGCATATCATACAAGAAAAACACCTCAAAAGAACAAGGATTGAAAAAAGATCACCAATGTAAACTATCTTTTTCACTATTTTTGTCAGAAAAGTCATTTCCATACTTAAATTCTACTTACTGGATACTGAGAACCGCATGGTGTGTGTACCTCTTGATACTGAGGCCTAAACAAAAAAGGAAACAACAGAGGACAAGAACAGTGCAACTCTGAAATTACAAATTTGGTATAATCCTGTAAACTTCAAACTTCAAGCAACTATTTTTTTGCAACTGGAATGGCTAACCAATCAGACCAAATGGAAATACTAACCACTATATCGAAATTGTCTCATAACTACACCAGAAAAAGACACCTCATCTAAAAGAAAAAACTACCAAGCCACAGCAGGATAACATGAAATCAGCCCTTAGGTTGAAACTGGACCATGCTCTAACAATTGATGACCTTAAGATGGCATTGCAAACTTTACAAGCTGAAATCCAGGGATTCTCACATAAACATGCCTCGTTCTGATCCAATCTGGACCAATTAATGCTCCGGGTAGAACAGAATGAAGCTAATACTATGGACAATGAAATCAAAATACAAGAATTAAAACAAAATTTGCAGTCTAATAATACTACTATCAAAGATTTACATAAAAAATGTTGGATCTTGACGCTAAAAGCCAACATAACAATATTATAGTGAGAGGAATCCCTGAGTCCTTCGAAAATGCTCATCAACACAACAATAATCAAAGAGGTCTTAAACTCACTCCTTGACAACAAAGATCTCCTAAAAGAAATTGCTTGCTTTGTACCCTCTAACTCATACTAAACTAAATTGTCTCACTAGACACCCAAAAGCCTTTTGTAAGGGCTTTTTGTTGATGCATTATTGCTTGCCTAAAAGATTTGATCTGGTCTGATGATGAAAATTAAAATCTGTGCCATAAGACCACGATTGATTGATATATTTTAAGTGTGTTATTAAGCAGGATAACATTAACTTTTGGGTCAGTATAACAGCTGCAAAAGACAGAATATAAACTACAAGACTCCAGCTGTCTTATTATACATATCTGAGCAAATTGCTTCAAATGTATCCATCTCTCTGACTTATCTGAAAAGAACACTGCTGTGCTGAATCAAATTGAATGTTCAGTAATAATATTGTAAAAATAAACTTTAGCATATGTAGAGAAATCTGTTTAGATAAACACATAACCATCAATCATTAGATTAGTGTGTTTCTAGCACTGAAATTTAGATACTAGTAAGTGCATTGTTTGTGTAATAAATAACTAAATGAAAGGCAAGCATCTTGCAGATATAAAGGCTTGCATAGACAGTAACAAAATGAAAGACAAGAATTTTCAGATATTCCCTGGGATTCAGTAAGGTTCTGTGCAGGAATAGCTTATTCCTGTATGGAAGTGACCATTTAGGAGCATCACGGCAGTGTGCCATGCATAGTAATGAAGGCAAACTGCTTGTGCTCCTAAACAGACATGGGGCATGGACGAGTGTGTGTCTGAGAGCAGAGTTCTCACAATACACACGCCCCTGCACTCAGGAAGTGCCGTTTAGCAATAACAATGAGCAAGAATGCTCATAGGAGGTTGCATACCTCCCAACTGTACAAATCATAGCATAATGTCCACACATTTGTTGCCCATACAGTTGGTCTGTACCACAGTTGTACCCTGAAATCACAGGATGATCTCAGGAATGAAGCCGTGAAATAATGGCATACATATGACTGTCATACACCAAAACCATCAGAAAACCTATATTAAAACCAATCCTACTACTCTAGCAACTGTCCCAAGATCATAAGGGCAATACTTAAAACATGTCCGTAGTTGGACCTCATGTTGTCAAGCTTTGTCCAGATAATGTGCCTTAAGAGGTTGAGAGGTATGGGGGGGTTGCTAGGATGTCTGCCAAATGTGCAGATGCATGCAGGAATCCACAGCAATAAGTGAAACCTGTCCCTTCCAACAGAAAATAGCAATTTTTTTTTTTTATCAAACAGATTAAATTTGACCATAGGTGCATGGGTTTGCCCATTGCTTAGCTACGCATACTGTATCTTAAATGGAACAAGAAGATAAATATCAAGATACATGCAAACAAAACAGTACTGCAATAGTGTAGTGGTCGCAGTGTTTGCCTTAAGAGCAGTCATTCCCGGTTCGATTCTTACTCTAGTAAATTCCATTTTCCATGTCAAATCATTTTATGAACAATATTTTTTGTTGTATAACCTACTAAATAACATATATTCGTGAACTGGAGTACTGCATTAAATGCAGATGTGAGGTGTCATTGTAATAATGTTGTAAAATCCACAGATAAACACAAGTGCCCTATACAGTATATGCCCACATGAATCAGGGATACACATCGAAGGTATAAGGTGCAATGAATGATAAATCCACAGAGTGTCCAAATCCACCACCTTCCAAAGAGCAATGTTACATTTCTGTCTAAATTAGTCCAGGGGTAAGCGGGTGTAAGCACTTGTAAGCAGTTGTAAGCGGGCTTAAGCCCATTTGCACATGTAAGAAATGCGCACACAGATTAAGCAATATTGAAGCTAACTCCCTGTAAGCATATTTAACATGATGTTAGCATTGCTTACTGTTGCGCAAACCCACTTACAAATGCTTAAAAGTGTCGCAATCACTCTGTATCCAACAGCCGATATTCTGCCCAGCAACAAAATAAACAGCCCTTGCAGGTCTTGAACCCAGGACACTGTACCCTACAGTCACAGTAGTTAACCAGTCTGCCATCACAGCAGTACATAAGACTCAGGTATCACCAAACAGATCCTCAGTATAAAATCAAAATTAACGTGAAAGGAATCTATATACAGTTTTATGTTGTATAACCTACTACATAACATAAATATGTGAACTGGAGTACTGCATTAAGTCCAGACGTGAGGTGTCATTGTAATAAAGTGTTGAAATCCCCCAATAAACACAAGGACCCCATACAGTGTATATATAAATGAATCATGGATATCAAACACATATATAACATGTAATGAATGATAAATCAATGCCAAACAGCAAATAGTGTGCAAATTAAAAATTAAGCAATGCTAAGCATTGCACACCCCTGCTTACTAAGTGTAAGCAATGTGTAGGCCAGCTAAATCAGTTTGCCCATAGATATACCCCATTAAGCAATGCCAACCTTAGGTAAGCAGGTTTGCCCATAGCTTAGCATTTTCAAAACCATCCAATCATGGCAAAGTGTGGGAAATCGGGCCTATTTAAACCCCACAGGTGGGAATGCATCTCATGACTGGTTGCAGCTTCCTCATGAAGGCACAATGACCAGTGTGGGTGAAGGATTACACTTCTGGGTGCAGCGCTGGGGCATTCAGGAGTCCAAAGTCATGGCAGGACTCCTTGTTAAAGACCATGACCAGAGACTGCTGCAGGCCCATTACTAGGGTTTCCAATATAAAGCAGAAGCTTAGGACTGTCTCGCTCGTGACCTCACCAGTGCCACTGGCATCCCTTCGAACTAGTGAACAGGTCAGGCATCAATATGCATCAATATGCCGACCTGAAACAGGGAAAGAGGGAGCTCTTGGATCAGTGGATCCAAGATGCTAGGCAGATGGGTGATGTCCCAGCCGTGTGTAAGTATCAGTATACTACCTGTTTAATAATTGCTCATGTATATTATGGATAGGTATGGCAAAATATTCCTCTTATGTCTTTGATAGCAGCAGACGAGCAGGCTGTGAACTGAGAATCCCATGCCTGTAAACTGCAGAGGTTATGTCTAGATGCATCTTAGTAATAATCTTGCATGTACTGTCATAAGAAATAAATCTAAAAGTAGTAGAAAGTTAATTGCCAGTATAAAACCTGTATTGTGTATGACATGTACTGAAAAAAACAGACAATATGGCAGGAAGAGTCTCACATAGGTTGTATGTAAATAAAAGGTTAGCAGCCTGACAATAAAGGTCTAACTCCTAGACTGCTTGTGTTTACTCTTATCATATGGTAATGTAGTGTTGCAATCTCTTAAAAGCTCTGTTGTATTAAGCACTGTTACCTACACTGTGCTACATAAATAAAATGTGTAGAAATGTCTGTATATCACTGTTGTAATCACAAGAGGTCATATAGTATATCTGAGAGAGACTTAGACAGAAAACAGGGAAACACCAGACAACATAACTCAAATAGCCCACTCAACTGATATGTGAAGTGTTGTATTTTTAGTACATGCAACCAAGGTTTGAATCCTGGGAGTGGTAGTAGGCTGTATGCAGAATCATACCCCACAACTGTACAGATATTGTCAGAAAGTCCAGATAACTGGTGTAAGTCCCTTGCCTGTCATCCTGTCCTCCCTGGCAAATCAGTGGGATGATCCCAGAAGTTTAGGCAGCAAATAATGACATACAACTGATTGTCAGACATCATAACTGTCAGAAATATATCCATAAGAACAAACCTGTCACTCTAGCAACTCACCAAAGTGTTATGAGAGTAATAAGCAAAGTATGTCCCAACTCCACCCCCATGTTGTAAAGCTATGACCAGAGTGTGTGCAGTAACAGAGTGAGACATATCTGCATAATAATAATGTGGAATCTGGTAATATGTGTGGCAACATTCAGGTAATGTTAAAAAACATTCCCCCCACAGGTCTGCCAGATACAAAACCTCTGCCGAGAAATAAAAGATTGAAATCCTGGACTGGTACTGTTTAGTCTGGTATTGTATGGCAGTGTTAGTGTTACAGTATCTCTGACTAATAAGGTATTACTCATCACTGTCATCCACACAGTGCTACATAATAAAACTGTCTAGGAAACCCTGTATAAGAGTGTTGTAATTACAAGGTTAGATTGTAAAACCACGGGAGACTTATAGACAGAATTCAGAGAAAAGATACACAGCAATATCTTTATAGCACACCCAACTGTGATGTACACTGTTTTATTTTAGCGCACACAGCCATGGTTCGAATCTTGGAAGAGGTAGTAAGCTATATGCAGAATCATACCCTCGACTAGACAGATCTTTCTGGAATGTCCAGAGAATTGGCCCATATCTGCTGGTTGTTATCCTGTCCCCGTGGCATATCAGCGTGCTAATCTCTGATATTTAGGCAGCATTTAATGTCATATAACTGACTGCCAGGCCTGTAAATATTTGGAAAATGTCTATGAAAACAAACCTGTCATTCTACAACTCACTAAAGGATTATGAGGGCAATAGTCAAAATATGTCCCAGTTTCACCTGCATGTTGTCAAGACATGCCCAGAGTGTGTGCAATAAGAGATGGAGAGGTATGTGCATAACATCAACCTGGAATCTGGGAATATGCGTAGAAACAGTCAGGTAGTCTTAACAAACAATACCTCCACAGGTATAGCAGGTAAGAAGTGTATACTGCCAGCAAAACACAGTTTGTGCATATGGTTGTCTACATCCATACCACTGTCCAAATTAAGGCCATAGAGTAGTGCAATAATACCTGTAAGGTACAGATCACAGCACTGACTAGGAAAGTAATGAGAACT
>NC_056727.1:416393434-416453434 GCF_019279795.1 Protopterus annectens | reverse complement strand
ATATAATTAAGTATGAAAATAAGAAATGTGGGTGTTACAGCATACTTAGTGAACAAAATTAAACTTTTGATTAATGGATGGCTGAGTGAAGAAATACATATTAAAAGAGGAGAAAGCAAGGATGTCATTTTAGTAACATTATATTTTCACTAGTTTGAATGCAAACAGTAGTTATATTAATTCAGTAGATGATAATGTTAGATATTTAAACAAAGGAAGGCCGTGATACACCTATAATGTTATCATATGCAGATGACATTATTCTAGCATTTGAATGGAATGTAAAAATGTGTAAGCAAGTTCAATTCGTATTTAGATACAATTTGTATGTGTTTGAACATAGAAAAAATTAAAGGTTTAGTGCATGAAGGTGAGATTAAAGATATTGAATTCAAATAATTGCATAACTAATTCAAATGGTGAAACAACTATTAAGAACAAAGTGTAAGCACCTGGTAATGTACAATATAATTGCAAGGCTATACAACTATATGCCTAGCTAAGCAGTAATACAACATATTAAAATAAGAAAAAAATATATAAAAAGTATATAAAAACATATAAAACATGATGAGCAAAAAATATATGTATACATAGAGATGCACCTCAAAGGTCTGGCGTGCAGGGTCTATATTTTTTTCTTATTTTAATATGTTGTATTACTCCTTAGCTAGGCATATAAATGTTTTTGAATGTAAAGCCTTGAATATATGTTACATTACCAGGTGCTTACACTTTGTGTATAATATTGTTTCACCAGTAATGTAACTATTATGCAATTAAGCTATAATGGTTTCTATCATCACAACTATTTAAGCCTGGTGGCAATGCATTTTTATTAATGTCTGAGGAAGCGGACAGGTGGTCCGTGAAAGCGCTTACGTTTTCTGTGCGTTTGTTATTAAAAACTTTGTACGTTTTACATCGTGGACTTGGATTTATTTGATGCTTTTGCATTTTTATCACTGTATTCATCACTTTGACTGACCTATTGTGTTGCTGCTGCTTGCTACTGGGCTTCTATGCATGGACGTCGGTGATCGGGTGGAAGGTTGTGTGTCAGAGTGTGGAGCCAGCACATAAAAAAAAAATAAAAAAATCAAATCATAGAGTTCATGTCAGTTCCCTGAAGCCTAACGAAAACCTAAAAAAGAAAAAATATATATATATATATTTATATATATATATATATATATATATATATATATATATATATACACTTACTGAAAATACTGAAGGATGGAATTTGCCCCTTCCTCACTGCTGTGTGATCCTGGAGTTGGTATATACAATAAGCAGAGGGGGCCCAGCCCCCCCCCCACACACACACATGAGGGGTGGAGGGGGGCTTGCCCCCGCATTAAAAATGCTTTCAGTATTTTGAGTTTTCAGTATTTTGGGATTCGGTCGTTTAGTTTGTCAGTCTTCTGAAGTAGACCCATATACACACACACACACACACACACATATATATATATATATATATATATGTGTGTGTGTGTGTGTATCTTTTCTACACCATGCATTTTTCTCCACATTGATTTTAGGATCTGTAATTTAATAATCTAAACTTGAAAACTTATGCAGAGTCACAGACAGCAGCACTACCTGACTTCATCTGATATCACATTTTCCCCAAGATATTTTTAAGCGGTCCATGGTATGATCCTAATAAGCCTTTTATATGTAGAGCCTATGCATATAAACAGACGTATCTAGATAGCTTAAGGCAAGGTCAACAATATACTCTTGCTTGGTAACAAAACTGTTCTCATTTACATTCTCAGACAAGCCATCTAACAATCACCACTACTAGTTTCCAAATATGATGAATTATTAAAGAGTAGGTAAGCTGTTTAGTGACTAAATTGGCTGTTTTTAATTCAACCGTTGCATCAGTTTTATTTGAAGAATTAATGTTGTGCAGTCTGTATACATTTACTGTCATAGTGATTTATTTTCCTTGTTTCTTTCTCATTTGCACATCTTGGTATGTTATAAATCGTACTGAAAAAGAGATACATCATTTTAAAATTATATACCACTGTTAGTCCTAAAATAGTTAAAATACTAAAATATTCAGTAGCTTGATAATAAGAATTACTTTTCATGCTGCATAAAAAGGGAAAGAAAATAAAAAGAAAGAAGGAAAATGAATAAAAATGCATGTTTGTTGTAAAGATTTAATTTTTTGATTATTATATGCATTCTTTGTAAGTATATGTTTTACCAAGCTATGTCTCTGAACTTTAAGGGTATCACGTTTCTATTTGGTTTAAATTAAAATGACACTAAAGACTGTTAATCTAGGGTGTCCTGCAGAAGAGAAACTAATCTCTGCTTGCCATTTACTATTCATATTTTCATATTTATATACATACTTAAGAGCCCAGCATGATATTGAGGGGTATGATGAGATATGCCATTCTGGGAATCAGGAAAATTTATTTCAGTGCCCTTTTATATCTCCCTATACTTCAGATGTTGCTAGTTGCTTGTTAATAATTATGAAAATAAATAATATTTCAATATATATATATATATATATATATATATATATATATATATATATATATATATGTGTGTGTTACTTTATACTTCAAAAACCAAGTGACTTACAAACTGTTGCATGACATCAGGTGAAACCTTACATGTTGTTGAAGAAAACTTTCTTTGAAATTTACATTGTAAATTGTGCATCCTGAGCAATATCTAGTATTATTTATAATGACAATTACACAGTTAAGCTTATGTTTCATATTTCTGTAAATGTCTCTGTAAGCAAGTCCTAATAGAGGAATTTCCTGTTGTCATATGAAAGCTTAAGTGTGGTTAATAAAACTGTTCTAAAATATATATGTTTAGGTTGTACAGTTTCCAAGGTATGGCAATGTGATTGTGAATGCCTGGCAAAAATATAACTTGAGGTTTGTGTGCATTATAATGTATTACAGTATTTATGGAAAAGATTATGAATACACTGACTTTTATCACTGAAAAGACTATTTTTTAAATGATAACATTGCTATTTCTACAGTTTTAATAGTTTTTACTGTTCACAAATTATTTACATTTTTTATCTTACGCTTTTTAACTTTTTTTCCAGAAACTGCTCTGAAATGCCAAATGCGAGTATGCTGCTAGACGTGTGACATTCCACACTACATAGGTGTTGGTGAGGTATATTAGCTGCTTGGGAAATGTCCTGATACAAATTTTATTCAGTTTGCATGTATGTGATACACTTGATAAGATAAAAGTTTGTGTGTGTTAAAATAAATCCATCACGGTTTTCTTTGAGACTTAGTAGTGGTATTCCTTTCTCACTTGGCTCAAGATTTAGTTGTTTGAATTACCTCACTGCGGTGGTGGTGCTGCGGTAGCGTTGTCACCTCACAGCAAGATGCTGTCCTGTTCGATTCTCAGTTAGAGTGTCTTCCCTGTGGAGACTTGCATGAATGGGCGTACCTTTGTTGAAGGTTGTGCGTTAGGGCTGGCAACTCAGCACGTAAAAATCTACTGCCAATCATTAGCGGACTGGAGTTCTGCTGTGGCGACCCCTAACCGAGAAAAGCTGAAAGACACAACAACAACCTATACAGTTTTATGGAAATTAAACTAATTAACCAGAGAATATACTGAGTATGTTGAAAGCCCAAAGAAGGGTATAGACAGAATTTATATTGTTTCACACATGCTTGGCCGGATTCTGTAAAGCTCCCAGGAGCTATTTGCAGACAGCGCAGCATGCAGAAGAAAGACTTCAATGCTCCTGTTCCAGATGCAATTCCAGAAGACACGATGAAGGCAGACTGACTACTTAAATATTCAGTGTAGGATAATTATGGATTCCACGCACACCAGTTTGATTCCAAAACACATCTTATACACACAACACAATTCAAGCATGAAAAACAGCTATGCTGACTCCACTTCCAAAATTCTCAGCACACACATTACAGACCCAAAGGATTTCACTCGAATACTATTTTATGGTAAAATCTGTAGTAAAACTGAAAAAAATATATAACAAAGCAACCTGCAACACGCAGGAATGATGCAAGCCTTAAATGAATATGTGGCTGAGCATCCTGTTAGGTAGCCAGGTAGAGTTAGACCAAAGCTGCAACTAAACCAGTTGTCAGACCAGAAAATAATTGACAGATACCTACTAGACAGATAAATGGTGTAGACCCAGCAAGAAAACCCCTTCCCCCTTGAAAACAAAGTGTGCCTCAGTCTGGGTATACTGGCATCTAGGATAATTTGTTTATTATTTATTTACATTTGGTAACTGGGTAATGTCTGACTGGGCTAAAAACAGAAGCCCATTTTCAGCTGAGACCCAGGGAGAAAAGCTTCCAAAAAATAACAAGTTTACAAAATGTATACATTGGTATTGCAAGTTCTAATATTACAAAATTCCTATGAAAGTTTACATAAAAATATAGTAAAGAGTAAAAACAAATTTTTTACAAGGTTCAGAGAGTCACACTTCAAGCCATAAAAAAGAGTGAAGTGTAAAATCAACCAAACAACAATTTAAACAGACAATATTAAGTTTCATAAGTGGAGACACAGTAGACAGAAGTTTGTATACTTAGCCAGGGGTAGTACAGGAGCATAGCCAGTGACTGGAGAAGTAGTTTGTAAGGAGCTGTTTGAAGCTATAGGTATTGGTTATAGATAGTAAATGCTGGGGAAGGGAATTCCAAGTTTTGCTTATCGAGTAGCTGTATAAAGAACCACCATAAGCATTGTGGGGTTTGACAGGTTTGAGCAAGTTTTTTTCCAGCAGACCTGAGTGAGGTAAGGTTGGAAGAGGGTTGTACAATATTAGCTAGGGCTGGGCAATAGTCAGGGTTATGAATAATGGAGTGGGCTACTATTACTTGGTTTAGGGCTAGTAAGTTTGGGAGTTTAATCTGGATTAGTTTCTGAAGGGCTATACAATGGTGAACTCTATGGGGAAGGTTAGTGACAAATTTGACAATTTTATTATAGCAAGCTTCTAGGCTATTCAGATCAGATTTTATAAGTTTTGTAAAGACTTGTAAACAATAAAGAAGGGTGGATAGTAGGTGAGTTTTGGCAGTTGCTATTCTAGCATGGTAAGAAATATATGGTTTAGCCCTGTATAGAACACTTAATTTTGTGTGGACTTTTTTGATTGTTGAAGCGATGTGTCTGTCAAATTTTAGGTTACAGTCTAGGGTAACACCAAGGAGTTTAGTATATTCGGCAAGTTTGATTTTTGTACAATTACAGGCAAAGCTAGAGAGATGGTTTTGTTGTTTTTTTATTGGAGGAGTTAGAAAATATCATAAGTTTAGTCTTGTTTGGATTTAGAATCAGTTGGTGTTCAGAGAGGTATTTTTCAATGTTATTAAGGGCAGTTTTGGACTTTGCTTGGAGTTCATTTATTGAGAGGGTTGAGCAAATAAGGGAAGCATCATCTGCATATTGAATGATAGAGGCAGGTGATGCTGCAGTATAGAAATTATTGGTAAAGATAGTAAAGAGAAGTGGGCCTAAGATGGAGCCTTGAGGGGTGTCTACAGAGATGGGCAAAAGAGGAGATAGTTTATTTTCCCATAAGGTGGCATGTTTGTGGCTGGAGAGATAGGTATGGAACCAATGAAGTGTATTACAGCTTAAATTTAGAGAGGCAAGTTTGTTAATGAATATTTGATGGGATACAGTGTCAAAGGCTTTTGACATATCAAGGAAGGTGGCAGAGACAATATAGTTATTGTTTTTGAGATGGTTAACAGTATTGGTGAAACTTAATAGGGCAATGTTGGTGCTGTGTTTCGGGCAGAAACCATGTTGAGTAGAAGATAGCAGGTTATGTGTTAGAAGATTTTGGCAAATAGAGAAAGTATAGCTATAGCCCTATAGTTAGAAAGGTTGGTATGGACCACCTTTGTGAAGCAGTATGACATGAGATATTTTCCAAAGCAGAAGGACATACTGTTCAGAGACAGACCGGTTAATAAGAATAGATATAGGATAGGATATAGATTTAGCAGCAAGTTTAAGAATTTCACCAGGTAACTGATCTGCAGCAGGAGTGCATGATTTTATTAAGAGGTTTTGAATGTAATTAGTTGGATTGGAGTAAGAGAGAAAAGAAGAGTGTTGGGTTTAGAGGGGGTGGTGGTAAGGAAAGTGTGGTATTGACTTTATTATTTAGCAAGGAGGTGATGGAGTGAATAAAGTGGATATTGAATTGTGTAGCTATGCAGTCAGTGGTGCCATTAGTTGTTGGGGTGGAGTGGTTGGTTTTCTTGGGTTTAGGATGAGATTGATTGCCAGAATTTTTGAGGGTTGTTTTGGAATTTTTTTTACATGATTGGAAATAAATCTTTTTGTCCTGTCTAATTTGGCTTTTGGCTAGATTTCATAGCTGTCAGTAGGTTGCATAATTGTTACTATTTTTAATTTTTGCAAAAGTGAGTCCAGACTTTGTCACACTGTTTTAAAAGGAGAATAGTCTCTTTAGCTAAGTAGGGAAGTTGTTTCACCCTAGAATTTATTTTCCTGAAAGGATCAAGATTATTTATAATTTGCAGGAATGCATTATTATTTTACTGGACTGCAAGATCCAAATTTATGTTTTTTAGGGGTGATCAGTCATATTTTGTTAGTAGGTTGTTGAACATGGATGTGGAGTGTGAGGACTGGTAAAGATGGGTGAAGGCTGCCAGCCTAGCCAAATAGAATTGTGCAGACAATTCTATCATGTGTAAATACTGTGAAATGTTGAACTTAAAACAATGGGCAGGATTCACGATGGCTTGCATGGAGTCTAAGAGCCGTGTAAGACTCCATGCAGCCATCGCGATCCAGGAACAGCCCGAAATCCTGTGTAAGAGAAAGCTAAAACGACTCTTACATGGGCAGGACGTGGATATGCTAATCACCCCACTTGCAGCTGAAAGGCATGCAAATGAGGTAGATTAGTGATCCACAAAGCTGAAACCAGCCCGTGTAAGAGTCGTGTTAGTTGCAGAAATGTACTCAGTTGACAACTGAGTACGTTACTGCAAATAACACAATGGAGCCATGACAGCTCCAAATAAAGTGTGCAAATGTTACAAACAGCATGCCAATGGCCAAATATGTGGCCATTCGCATGGTAAACTGATGCAAACATGAAAAAAAATTTTTTTTTTGGAGATCGGCGATGTTTAAACGCAGTGCAGCCCCGCGCAAACTGGCTGCGCTATATAAAACTGAAAAATGAAGGTTAGAAACCCACAAATGTGGGTATTATGTAATGCATGGATTTGCAATGCAGGGACTAGCAGACCAAAAACAACATGGCCACCGTCTAGTGGTTGCTAAGGGGGGAAGCTGAGTGTAAGCATGTAACTAAGCATTAGTAGGCAATCCTATGTAAATGAATGGTAGGATAGTGAATCACACTGTCACATAGCAAATGAGCACAGTCCTTGTAGTATAAGAGTTAGATAAGGGGGAGTAACAGAGTAGGAGATAGGTGACATCACAGGGGGGAATGTCAGGAAGAAAGCAAGCTCATTGGAGCAAAGTGGAATGTGAAACATATCAATCACACAGCAGAAAAACAGGAGTGTCAACAGATAAGCATGGGAAAGTCAAGAAATGGAAGGTGTACACTGTGGCCAACACCAAAGTTTCTTGCTGTACGTGCATGCATGCGTGTGCGTGCTGGGAGGCGTGAGTAAGCATGTAGGAGCCTGTGTAAAGATCTGTAAACCTGTTTGCACTGGTGTGCACGCGTTTTAACCTGAATAAGCATAATCTAGTCCATGTACGCATGTGTGCGCGCGTGGTAGCCACTGTGAGAATGTTTTCGCTGGTATGCGCGCTGCTCCCCCCTGTGGAAACAGAGAGGAAAAGGAAGCAGGAGAAATAGTAGGAAACTAGCAGGGAATACCTGTAGAGGTAGCAGGTGAAAACAATAGAAGCAGGCAATTACACAGGCAGAATGCAAGCCCAGCCCAGCACTTAAAACACTGCAAACAGCATAGCAGTATGTTTATCTCAAGAGATACAGCAAGGCAGGAGTAAGCTAGTAGAAGTGAAAACTGAAAAAGCTGCACTCAGACCAAACATGCTAGGGGCTGCCATAGCTGTCATAAGGAGACATAGGAGACTTGCTGAGGGTGGTGACAATGGAAATGCTGCCAGACAACCCACAGTGAGGAGACGGAGAAGAGTGTACAGGCCCAGGGTCACCTACCAGGGGTTACATGAGCTGGAGATAGTGGAGCGCTATAGAGTGGACAGAGACCTCCTGCAGCAAATTGTCAAGCTGTGCAGGCCACGCCACACACACAGAACCAACAGAGGGGAACCCATCCCAGTGGAAACCAAGGTATGTGTTGGCCTAAGAATACTAGCAGCAGGTACCTTCCAGAGACCAACTGGTGATATGATGGGGATATCACAGGCATCAGCCTTCAGGGTACTGCACCAGTTCCTGGATGCCATGTCAGCACATGCCGGTGATCATGTATATTTCCCCAATGCCCGTGAGGTATTTGCCAGCAATATGCGTCTCTTCCAGCAAATAGCGGAATAAACTGAGGTAGTGGGTGCAATAGACTGCACGTACATACGCATCAAAGCACCAGCCAGTGAGCACGGTAGGGCCTACATTAACCGCAAGGGCTTCCCCTCCATCAACTGCCAGGTCGTGTGTGATGCCCAGGGCATAATAATGAATGTGTGTGCTGGCTGCCCTGGGAGCTACCATGATTCCCATATCTGGCATTTGACGCAGCTGTACCAGACATTTGCCAATGGGGACATCCCACACGGACACCTAGTGGGGGATGCAGGTTATGCATTGGAGCCTTGGCTGATGACACCCATCAGAAACGCACACACACCTGAACAGGAACGCCATAATGAGGCACACGCACAAACACATAATGTAATAGAGCGTGTGTTTGGGCTGCTCTAGTCACGGTTCCGGTGTCTGGACACATCTGGTGGAGTCTTGCAGTACTCACCAACTACATATACCCAAATTGTCATGGTATGTGCTATGCTACATAATATGATCCTGCGAAAACAGCTGCAGCAGGACCAGTATAGGGCCAGGCCAGACAGCCCCCCACCATTGCCAAGGCCATCACAGGCAGAGCGTGACTCGGAGGAGGAACAACCTGAGCTTGCCCCAGTAGGCAGAAGGAGGCATGCCCAGTATTCCCTGGCCATGGCAAAGAGGCAACGCATAGCACATACCCTGGCTCAGTAGGAACCCTGGGAATGATACCCCTCTCTGACTCACTCATATAGTAACAGGGATGCCTAAAATGACATAACCTGCTCTCAAACATGTACAGGGAGTGTAGCATGTGCATCTGACAGAGGCAGCCCTGCAGCACCACCTGAGGCATGATTGCCATGTGTTAAGCAATGTAACACCATCTAGAATATGCAGACATGAAGACCAAACCTAACATCTCACCCTCACCAAGCATGATGCCACACTATGAAAACAACAAGATCAAGTACAATATTTGGCTGAGGTATTGCCGTTAGCAAGGGGGAACACATGGCTGACAGCTTAGACTGACATGACGAGGAAGACATGATGCCCCACCTGCTAGGGATGGCACGCACCTAGCACACCTGGCTGTGTAGATACTGGCAAAGGCAGCTGTCACCCCCACTGTGCCTGGAATAGGTAAGTCTGGAAACACAAACCGACCAACATAGGTAGCACAAGGGATAATTACCTGGACGTAATGCTACCCAATGCCAGAAGTCTAACCTGCAAGGTGCATGCAGACCAAACCCACCACAACATGGAGAATGGTAATATATGTTCTGTAACAGAAACCTAGGCAAGGCCCAGAAGAGCACCCTAATACTACCAGGTTATGCCTCATGCCATGCACTACAGCTCCAAAACATGGAACACATGACAATAGGAGTGTGGCTACCAGTAATTATCAAGAATAACCACACCTCCAGGTTGGTACCACAGCAAGAAGCAGCATGGACTATCCACGGGCAAGTAACACTGTCTCAAACTGTGTATCTGTTTGAAGCCTGCTACAGACCCCACACACAAACCCAGGTACCCCAGCCAGCCTTCCTGAAGACACGTCAGAGTATGAATGTCCCAACAAATACCAAACAAGGCACACACAAAGTATGACATAGGTGGCAATCCATAATGTATGGAAGAAGTAGTCATGGACCTAGGGACACAAGTGGACGGTAACCTGTCATGTGACACACACATTGCCAAGGTGGCCAGGAAGACCTGCTATATTGCCAACCTTAATATGAAAGGATGCTCATGTAGAGCTACAGAGGTCACTGTGCCCCCATACCCTTCCCTTATCAGGCCCATACGTGACAACTATGCCCCAGTCCGCATGTACCTTACCTTACACATGCAGCAGTCAGAAAGACCCCAAATGTACCCCACCAACAGGATAAAGGGTCCAAACATTGGACATCTGCAGCCTGGCTGAAGAAACCACAGCCCAATTCAGAAGCATACTGCACAGTCAGAGGTGATGTATGCCTGATGTACAAGGCCATGCCCAATCCAGAATGAATGGACATGCTCCACTGCAGAAACCCCAAATCCAGCAGACACATCACAGTGAGATATCTGAACCTCTACACATAGATTACTAGGATGTGCTGGAGGGACAGATCCATGACCCAGAGGCTCAGAACACTCTGGAACAGTATCCCAGTCCATGATAGGCTGAGCTCCACACACAAACTCAACAGGAGAAATCCGTTGAAGTGCATGGGAGATAGCAGGTGTACACTGGGGGCCATCCCTGTGTCACATCTAGGAAAGTAAACCCTACGTGGGCATGATATGCACATTGCAAGGGGTGTTGAGACCCACACACAGTCTGTCCATGCTCAAACAAGGCCAGGGAAGATAGCCTAGTATGAACCTATGAACCTATCATGATACAAATTGTGCAGGACACAAAGGATTATTACACAGCTGTCCTACCTGATGGTAGGAACCATGGTGGTAATCCACAGATATGCTCTGCAGCACTCTAATATCACAAACAATACACCAAACCCACACACATTACAAACATCCTACCTAACAGATTCTTTGCACACTCCCCACCAGCATCTAACTGCCAAATATCTATCCCAGGAGAGTGCTGGCCCCCTGACATTGCAGATGCTGAGGTAATAGCCAGCATCCACAAAGCACAGCACACAGCATCAATGGTACCAGATGGTGTCCTGGGTTGTGTCCAACAAGTACTGTAAGAAGAATGCAACAGCAAATAGCATTACTGTGCACTATCAGCCCTACCACATGATATGTACCCAAACAGCGGTGTACAGCAACAGTGGTCCCACACCACAAAGGGGGTGCCTGAGTGAATACTGCAAACTATCACCCCTCATCCCCGAATATCTAGGTTGGCAAAGTAATGTAGAGCATGATCATGGATCTCATGATTGGGTACCTACAGACATTGGACCCTACCCAGTCTGGCTGTCATAGGGCAGTTCCTGACCCGTACACATGTCTGACTCATGTGAAACATGCACCAAGCCTAGTGATGTGGGGAATGTCGATCACACAGCCTATCTGCTAAACCCTTCCATACAATACCTAGTTGGCAGTACAGATAAGCTCACCAGCCTAACTATAAACCCCTATGCAAGTAGATGGGTTGCAAACCAGCTCAAGGACAGAACTGACCTGGCAGACATGCTGCAGCCATGGCAGACTGCAAACCAGGTACAACTGGCATCCCACAAGGCATGGTCCTGGGAACCCTCTTTTATGCTATATATGTCACATAGGTACAGGCCAACATGGAAGGACTCTGTCTGAACAGGTTTGCAGAGGACGACAAACTGGCCACCATATTGGACCCTCCAGCTGACACAAGCAACCTCCAAAGGCACACATAGATACACACAAGTGGTGCCACAGCCATGTCAACAAGCTAAATGCAGAATAGGGTATAGTCAACCCCTGTGGAAACACAGTACATGGACAGAAATTACCACATAGGTGTCAACCCAGTAAGTACATCAGGAGCAATAAGAGACCTGGGGACACAAGGTGACACATATCCTGCATGTGACAACCATGTGTCTGTAGTGGTTACAGAAACATACCATATACCCACCTAATCATGAAGGTAAGCACAGCTTGGTTAGGGTAGGTCAATGTGCCTCCCCAGTCATCCATCAGCAGCCTCACAATTGTGTACAATGGCCCTTCAGGGATGTACCATAGCAGACACCTGCAGCAACTGGAATGACCACACAAATACCCCACCAGGAGGATTGCAGAGCTGTAACAGATGCCATGTGTCACCTGAGTAAAGTAACTGCAGCTCCACACAGTGCCATACTGCCTGGCTGGAGGTGAACTGTGCCTGATGTATAGAGCCATGACCAACCTGGTATCAATGGACATGTGGCACCATGTAAACACTGAATGCTGGTGACCTATGCAGCTGACAGGCCTGAACCCAGCACAGACATACACAGACATGCTGTACTGATTGGTCCACAACCCAGAAGCTCACTCCACTCATGACTAAACTCTCACTACAGGATATCCAGGGAGTCCCTCAGTGACTGTCATCCAGAGGAATCACTGGGTGATGGCAGGTGTACCCTGGATATCACATGTATGTCATGGGTAGACAGAGGCACAGCACACTAACCATGACATATGCCATGGCAAACACCAGTAAATGTGTGTTGAAGGACAAACACTCTCTGACTAGCATTACAAATGGACTAGGGCACATGGTCATTGTTTGTCACTGTCCACACAAGTTGTGGAATACATTAACAATGTCGGACAATCATGTACTAAGCTGTCCATATCTGAACAAAATGCAACATGGTCATATCTGCACAACTGGCCCTCAACCAGGCTGGTGTGTTCACTATAAACAATACAAGCAGTGATAGGACTGAAACAGATTATACTGTCCACCACAGTGAAAGTTTTGCACCAGTACACTATACAACAATACAACTGTTTGGTCAGCAGGAAAGGATGATGACAACTGTATGCAAACTATCCCATGGTGACCCTGCAGGCACAGCATAATGCCTGTTAGGTTCAGACACACAGCAGTTGGGCAGTAAGAACACAACCTGATGTCCAACACTCAACTGTACATGTGATATATAGATGGTGTCCACACACAAACAGAAATGTGGTGGTCCACAGATCCAAACATAAGGAAAGGGCACACTGGGCATGCTCACACACTTAGATAAATGAGATGTGGCAGTCAAGAAGCCATACAAACTGTGAACTGGGCATGCTCACACACTTAGGCCATGTCACAGTTCAGCAGGTGCACACACATATCAGGCATTTCTATGTGTTAACACAGGAACCTCCCACAATACAGACATCTGCCCAGTGCCCACAGTGAAGTTACAACAGAGACATAAGTAATGTACTGGATCCCACTCATATGCAAACATCTCCCACAGCACACATGTTGTTTATAGAGATAGGGAAGGCTATGGCAATAAAGACCCACAAACAGTATATGAGCAACAGATACGTGCATCTGACAGGTAAACATATGGCCGTAGAGTGCAATACCTGACAATTGTCCCTAGGGAATACAGAAGGCTATCCACAGTGTATTTGGTGTCTGCTTCCACAGTACAGTAGGCCACTGCGCCTGTGCAAAGTTAATGCATAGATATGCTCTCCCCCTTACGGATGGATAGTAACAGATGTACATACCTTTTCATCCATAATTATGTCAGCACACTATACATATGTCAGGAGCAGAAATTATACCAGTAATGTGAATAGCGCACTCCGCTACTGTGTCTCTAACAAGTGTCATAACATAGTTAGGGAAGGGTTTGAATCCTGCAAGTGACCAGTGTGTGTGTGTGACTGTTTATGGGGGGGTAGTGTGTGCAATTCCATGTGTATGAGAAATGTCCCTTTTGGCAACCTTTACTACACAAAACATGCTGCATATTCCACTGTCGAAACACTGATGATGTCAGCACCCTATAACATCAGGAGAAAGCAATCCTCCCCAATAATGCAAATAGTACGCTCTGCTAATGCGTCTCTCACTAGTGTCATAACATAGTTAGGGGTTTGAATCCTGCAAGTGCCCAGTGTGTGTGTGACTGTGTATGGGGGAGTAGTGTGTGCAATTCCATGTGTATGAGAAATGTCCCTTTTGGCAACTTATACTACACAAAACATGCTGCATATTCCACTGTCGAAACACTGATGATGTCAGCACTCTATAAGTACAGCAGGAGAAAGCAATCCCCCCCAGTAATGCAAATAACACGCTCTGCTAATGCGTTTCTCACTAGTGTTATAACATAGTTAGATAGGGGTTTGAATCCTGCAAGTGCCCAGTATGTATGTGACTGTGTATGGGGGAGTAGTATGTGCAATTCCATGTGTATAAGAAATGTCCCTTTTGGCAACTTATACTACACAAAACATGCTGCATATTCCACTGGTGAAACACTGATGATGTCAGCACCCTATAAGTACAGCAGGAGAAAGCAATCCCCCTCAGTAATGCAAATAGTGCACTCTGCTAATGCATCTCTCACTAGTGTCATAACATAATTAGGTAGGGGTTTGAATCCTACAAGTGCCCAGTGTGTGTGTGACTGTGTATGGGGGAGTAGTGTGTGCAATCCCATGTGTATGAGAAATGTCCCTTTTGGCAACCTTTACTACACAAAACATGCTGCATATTCCACTGTCGAAACACTGATGATGTCAGCACCCTATAACATCAGGAGAAAGCAATCCTCCCCAACCTGCAGGCAGTCTAACCCACTGTGTGTTGCACATGGAGAGGCTCTGATGCTTTGTGCAGTGCCACCAACCTGGGTGTGTGTGTATCTGAGGTGCCTTTGGATACATCCCCCCTGTTCTGTTTTGGTGCATGTGTAGGGGATGACAAGCATGGTATCAGGAATGACCTGGCACTGATGGTGTGCACCTGGGAGCCTTGTACCAGGAGTCTGTTACTGCACGGATATTGCTGTACCCCATGCTAAGGACAGTTTCCACTGCATGCATCTTGAGGTTTACACTGCTGCTGTTGAGTAGCATTGCTATTAGTGTCCCATCCCGTGTGCTACCTGTGTAGGTGTCTATGTAATGTCATCCTTGCATACAAAGGCAGTATGTGTGTAGCGACAGCCTCTGCCAATATACAACAGCCAATGGGTGACAGGTGCAAGCTGTCCCAAGCAAAGCAATGTGGCATGTCCAGCATGTAATCCCACACTGACAGGCATTGGATCCTCTTTGGATGTCACTGAAAGATATGTTAAGTGCAGAAACCGATGAAACTGTCTACATATTGTGGCAACATTCATGGTGAGAGTGAGATGCTACCCAAAGCCAGGGTCATACCAGCCTGTGCCACAACCTCAAAGAGCCCCTCCATGTCCCCGAACATGTAGTCCAGGGAGGTGCATCAGAGGTCATACACACTGGCACAGACAATGACTGAATCATACTGCTACATGCCTTGGAGTGACTGCTTTGCTTGTGTTATGTGGTGGATCATAGTGTCTGATGGGCAGCTCAGTGTGACCGTCACCTTGTTCAGCCTGGGAGCAGGACCACTGTGTATGTGTCAATAGAGGTACCTCATACAACCTTAGCAGGTGTGTTGTCTAGCCATATGGCCTGACACTTTGGCAGACAGGCTTTGTGAGCTATGTGTCGCTCTGCTCTGGTGTAATGTTTGCTTGTGTGTCTGCTTTGCAGGTGTCAGCTGCTCAGGCAGGATGCTATTCTGAGAGCCCAATAATGTACCTGTGTGTGTCTGTGTTTGGATTGTGGTCATGGCAGGTCTATGGGAGACTGGTACTGTATTCACTGTAGTATCCCACTCCACCTGACAGGGAATGCCAGTGCTGTGTAAACAGAGCTTAGCCCCCAGTTTGGCTATGTGGTTGCATCTCTCACATGTGTTGTACATGTATGGGAAGGGGAGAGGGTTGTCTGTGTACATGAGGCAGCTGTAACATTGCCACATGACTCACATATTCACCAACTGGACCTGAGAGTAGATCGACAGGTGACCTTTGCACATGCTACCATAGCATTGTGACTCCCACACTAAGAAACGACACATAGGGCCAATGGGGAACAAGGTACTCAAGGAGACTATGTGAGGGTGTAGTGCTCCTGAACTGTTACTGCTGGCATATATGAATGGTGTCTTGAGCAAATGTGAGGTACATCATATGTAATGTGTTACAGGCAAGCTACATGCAAACAGGTCAAACAGTGACGTTCTGTCAAGTGACACATGGACATCAGTACAGTAAGCAACACAGATGTCACTAGGGATCCACAGAGGCATTGTATATCTGCACTGCAGGTGGAATCAGTGTTTCAGGAACATAACAGGCAAACATGCATACAAACAAAGCTACAGTCAGCAGGCCTGTATGTAGACTATGCTACAACAAACAAGGTGTACAACTTCCAGTATGTAACAGTGCATATATGCAAGCACTCTAAGCCAGTACCCAGACATTCCCAGGTCAGATGGGCTGGTTGCAGCCGCAACCCCCACAAGTGTATAGACCACGTACCTTTGTAATGTTGAATAACTGGCCTGATTCCCAAGTGCTCATACCTGTAATAATACACATCTCAAATAACAGACACTGAGCCCTCACTCAGCAGTTCCAGACGTAGTATGATGCATGCTACCTGTCCTGACACCACAGTATCCTTGACATGTATGGTCACTCTCCCTCCTGTCATAGCTAGTTCTGTGTTTTGGTGCTGTTATGCATGGTATGAGGTGTGACCTTGTAGTGTTAGTGTGCTCTTGTGAGCCCTGAACCTGCTGTGTAGTACTGCACAGATATCAACATCCTAAAACATCTGCATTGCAGAGTCATGTGTGGACAGCATGCAACTCGCAGTTGACATGGCCATCATTGAGTATCAATATGTACATTGTTGTATCCCCTGTGCTACCTATGTAGGTGGCCATCCCTTCACAACCTCACCACCAGTATGCAAAGATGTGCAGACAGAACACTGTGGTAATTAGTATGGGTGTACAAAACAATACAATGACATTCATACTGTAACTGCATCAGGCATGCTGGTATATACCCACAATGCTATAATTACACTGTACTGCTGTCAACATCATACTATTACAATACGTCTATGTAGTCACCCTGTGCATCATCACCATGTTAACCTGTTCCTGCACCGATCTTACAGATTGCAGGAGGTGGCACAATTTCATCATATGCACAGGGTGTGTACTGGTATGCCTGAGTCTGCCACTGATACAACCAATTGACATGTCTGTGTGTGTGTTGGTGAGGGACAGCAGTACAAGATGGGGCAATGTTGATGCAGTGTGTGCGTGTATGCATTATCACTTTGCATGTGTGTATGAATGCACACAGTCCCACCTCATGGCTGCCATATACAAGTGTTTGTGGACAGCCGCAGACTGTACCTGCCAGGACATACAGATCACTGTCTGTGTCCATGGACATGGTACCTGTGCCTGGCAGGGGTGCTACGGACCATATCAGGTACCAATCCAGACTGGGTACTGTCATCAGAAGCAGGTGTTCATTGACTGGAGACAGGTCCCTGTTGGGACTGTCCAGCACCATGTGCACGTGGTCTCCTGGGGCGGTCTGATGACAGCACAGACCCAGCATTGCTGGGGCTGCTGCTGGCACTATGTGAGTGGCCACAGCCCTGTTGTCATCTGCGATGGCTGCTGCTGTTGCTGGCATATGGCCACGTTGATGCCTCAACCGTCCACCATTGCCCTGGCTCATGGACATATAGTTGTGGAACAGATCTAATGTGTCCCCCCAATGTCTGTCAATGACCTCGGTGAAGTTGTCGATGGCAGCCGCAACATCATGCATACTGTCACTCATGGCTGTGCGACATGCTCTCAGCTCCCTCAGACCCTATCTGGTGTACCGTTCCATACATGACTGTGCCTGCATTACAGTCCGGAACATAGCAGGGGTTGAAAGACCTCTGTGGGCACGTCTGACAGGGGCGGTACACCCACGGATGTTCCCACAAGAAACTATGGATGTCTGCCTGTGCAGTACCTTGTCAGGGCCCTGGCCATGGCTGCAGTGTGGGGATGCATGTGCCAGTGGTACCACATTACCCTGGTCAATGCCCACTGTATCCTGTCCATCACCTAGGGACATTGGTGACAAGGGATGTATTGGCAGGATGACTGTGCGCATAGATGGGATCTACAGCTGTGTAGTGTCAATTGGCTGACCAATGACGGACCCTGGCACACCTACCTGTGCCATTACACAGGTATCATCATCACTATCCACAGCAGCTGATTCAGGTTCCCTGCTGCATGACACCAGAGCAGCTCCAGAACCTGTGGGAGTAAGACAGGAAACACAGTTTACAATGTGTACACAATGCCACCACTGATGCACACATGCACACATGCACACATGGGCACATGTACACATGGGCACATGCGCACATGCACACATGTGCACATGCGCACATGCGCACATGAGCACATGCACACATGCACACACGCACACATGGGCACATGCGCCCATGCACACATGGGCACATGCACACATGGGCACATGCACACATGCACACACCTCAGTATTTGAGATATCAACCCACAGACACAAACACACCTGCAATCAAACACATTGCACTACTGCTTCAGCCTATTATTACTATTAGTATACAGAGTAGTGAAGGTAATAGTATTACACACTCACCAGCATGGATAGGCTGCCTTGCTGTTACACCAGAGGGACCTGCGGAAAAGAGACATTCATCGTCAGTGGGCACAACTGTGCCATTGATACTGTGGGCATGTTGCAGTTCAGTAGTGCAACAGTTAGCTTCCGCAGGTGTACTGCAGATAATGAGGTTATCACTAATGCACAATAATTACCAAGATAACAGCTACAAATCGAGGACACACCCCACACATGCACAACCTAACAGTGTACAGAATGGTCACTATACACATGGCATGTTACCTGCACGCGCTGTGTCCTGCTGCTGTGTGGCTCCAGCCTCCATCATTACACATGTATGCTGTTGTTGTTGCTGCTGTGCTGGAGCCACAACACTCAGGAGTAGTCCCTCCAGTCTGGTGAGGGGGGGATGTCTAGCCACTCCACCACCTGTGGCAAGCTGCTGCCTGTGGATATCCAACACACGCTGATGGACATTTCTAATTAAATCACTGCAGTGATAGCGTACCTGCTCATATGTCCGGTTATGTGTGCCTATGTCATTTGCCCGACGGACCAGGTCTTGCCACAGTGCAGCCCTCTCCTGCTGGTTCTGGCTGGTGCAGTAAAAGAGTACAGCGAAATCCCGCACCAGGCTCTGGTGTATCTCCTCCTCTTCTGCAGCAGAGTAGACTGGGTTCCACTGGTGAACCATGTCCCTGAAAAGGAGAAGGGAAATATGTCAGCAATATCTGTCAGCAGACTATAGCACACATAATACAAATTATACTTGACTGCAGTGATATAACTTAAGCACCATATATAGCATCTGTCTGTCTATTGGGGGATACACATGTACATGACCACATATCAGTGCTCATCCAACAACTGTGCCACAGTACCTGGCACACTCCATACAACAGACTAGTATACTGCAGCAGTCAACACACTGTTTCAGGTACAATACACGACCCCGCACTGGGGGTTTGAATCAAGGTACTGTATGGGAAACATTATCAGCCCATGCACTGCACACAATGCATGTTACATATTTCACTGGTACTGCACACTACTCTTACTTGCCATAACCCTACCTACACCACAGTGACATACAGGGTAACACAGCACAACATATGGCAATATAGTATGTGTTGATCGCAATACCCCACACACCTGTCTCTGGCCTCACACCATGGACACACACTACCATGACAGACAGACAGTCATGGTGAGCAATCACACCAGTACACAACATGAACCCAGTCACTAGCACACTCATTCCACCTTACATATTCCGTTTGCAATGTGTTAATGGGTGTGCATTGCGTCCTAGGTAGGTAGTGTGCTTTTGGCCCTGGGCCTACAGCAGCATACTGTTATGCTATCCTGCCCCTTGTGACACGTGTTATGATCATACCTGCTCCTTACAAACAGTTACACAGGGTGACTCATATGGCATATTACCTATCAGCATAACATTCAGCAGGGGTATGTCTGACATCTACTCATGGGGAGGCTTGCTTCTTAATTCTGTGTGGTCTACTACAGGATATGTCATATCTGTGGGTAGGGTCCCGTACCTCCACCATGTGCTCTATACTGCATTGACAAGGACGACAGACATAGGTAATTTTATTGTGGATGTTGGAGGTGTTACCATGGTTGGGAGACAACTGTCATGGGTGTGACCGAACTATGTATATCCATAGGTTCATAGGGTTCATAGGTTAGTACTAGGCTAACTGCCCTTGCGAGTCATTGTAAGTCTAGCCAATTATCCCTTGTGAGACTTAAACCCTGCACCTTGTGTTTGTAAGGCAAACACCTTACCCATTAGGCCATCCTCCCAACCCCAAAATAAATTCCCACTGTCAGTCTCGAACCCAGGACCTTGGTAACATTAGTCTGTATGACCCCTACCACCACTATGCTGCCCTTTTTTAAACATGTTTTTATATATATACATATATATATATATATATATATAGGTTCATAGGTTAGTACTAACCTAACTGCCCCCCTGAGCCATTTTAAGCTTAGCCAATTATCCCTTGTGAGACTCAAACCCTGCACCTTGTGTTTGTAAGGCAAACACCTTAACCATTAGGCCACCCAGCAGTGGTAACCTCTATGTAGGTAGTCTGTGTGCGCTCTGTGGTGTTTGAGTGCATTGACACAGTTACTTGCATATGTCTGTGTCCTTCACCATATCTGTAGCTGTCATGGGAGGTACATACCATGTAGGACATTGTGGGGTGTGGAGGGGTACAGTGACCTACATGTCCATAGCTGACACACCATGTCTGCTGACACATTCCATGTACAGGTATTACAGGATTAGTGTGCCACTGTGTGTATCGATGTGGAGCCTATTGTACACTTGTTGACCCTGTTCCCCCCTGGCACATGCAGTGGTGGGCAGGCATGTACATATGTGGTGGTTACTGGTGTCAGTGTTTTTGAATGGGGTATGGTACTCCAGTATCCACACTGGTGTTCACTCCATGCCTGTGACACCAGGCACCTGTAGCAAGACATCTGCACACATGTGCCTCACACAGTCTATATATATATATATATATATATATATATATATATATATATATATATATATATTGATATATTTATATCTGTATATGGATATATATATGTTTGTATATATGTATATATCATATGTATATCTACATGTAGATATATACATATAGATGTGGGGAGAGAGGGGGAGAGAGTGAGAGAGAGACACAGGGTGAGTGTGAGTGTGAGGGGGTGGGACAGAGAGTGAGAGATAGTCATATACAGACATATCTGTTGTCAGTCAGCTCTATCTGTATATGTGTAAGTCTCCACAGATATCTATATATGTATGTGTGTATTACATATATCTGTACATACATATTCTACCAATCTCGATGTCTGTGCAGTATGTGAGAACCTGGTTCAAGGCTCCTGAGAGCACACCAGCGGTACCAGGCTACACCCCGTATCATACATTTTGGCCCCAGGACTCGGGACAAAACGTAAAGGGAGGGGGTGTGTCCATATTCATGGAGAACACACACACCTCCAGGTTAGTGGCAACACATGAAGCATCACAGACCATCCAGGTGCAGATAACTGTAGGCAAACCTGCTATACAACTGCTAGCATGTTACAGACCACCCTCCCGATCTCGGGGACCACAGTCGGCCTTCCTGTAGACATTGGAGGATATGAATGTCCCAACACACCATCATATTGGGATAGTGCGACTACCCTAACATACACTGGGTGCATTATTCTACTCCAAACACCCTAGCCCAAAGGTTCCCGGTATTCACTATGTCAAATGCAATGGAACAGCTAGTCACCTCTCCCACAACAGGAGATAATATACTAGACCTGATCATCACAAACATGGGGACAATGTGCTACACACTGGAAGGATACCCCTCACTAGTCACATCTGACCACAGACTAATCACCCTGGATATACATATCCCACCTCCCCCACAACACAACACACTACAGTGGGAGACCTCTCACATGCCAACTTTACATGTCTTATAACTGAGTTGGTATCCTGAATGCCCACTGGGCCAGTGTAATCCATTTCCCACAATGCAGACACCCGCGCATATGCTTCTACAGACATCTCCAAGAATGCATGGATCATGCAATCACAAATGGAACCATGACCCTCTCCACCAGGGGCAGGCATCCTGTCTGGAGGACCCCAGCATTGAACAACTTGTATAACAACAGATGGTAGCTACTGCATGGCAGAGCATACTTCCATAGAGCTACGGCATCTCTCATCAGCAGTAGTAGACAGATGGGTTTTGTCGTACAAACATGCAAGACCAACAATGAGAGGGACATCGCTATGGTCACTACAGATAACCACAAGGCCTTCCTCTGATATGTTACACACCTGGGTGGGAACCCTCAATTGTGTTCACAGTTAGTTCACAGTGACATACGCTACACTGAACACACAGATAATGCCAACAGTCTGGCAGACAGGTTCAGTGCAGGTTTCTATGCTCCCTCACCCACACATGTGGAATTACTTATCCCAGCTGACTGTAACCTCCATGTCAACTCGGATGCCCAGCTGGGAACCATCCTCAGCGGAGCTGTAAACACAGCAGCAATGGGACCTAACGGTATTGCAGGTTGCATGCTACGTGAACTGCAAGAGGAGCTACACATGCACATTACATGCTATTCAGCCACAGCATTACTACAGCATATGTACCTGGACACTGGCATACAGCAACAGTAGTCCCACTCCACACAGGAGGCACCTCCACAGACCCTGGTAACTACCGCCCCATACGCTTAACCAGCCTGGTCTGCAACACTATGGAAAGGATCATTATGGTACCCATACACAGAGACATTGGGGACTTAGACACTTGATCCCACCCGGTTTGGCTTTGTAGAGGGCAGATCCTGCCTTATGAACCTGGTTGGCCTTTTCAAATCAGTCACTATAGCCATTGCTGAGGGCATAGTGGTCCATACAGCCTACCTGGACTTGCCTACAGCATTCGACACAATACCGCACTCTGCTATCATAGACATGATCAACAGCTAACATGTAAATGCATATGTCACATGATGGGTTGCAAACCAGCTAATGGATAGAAACCCTATAGTCAACCTCACTGGTGCCATATCAGACTCAGAGCCAGTCACATGTGGTGTCCCACAGGGCTCTTTCCTGGGACTACTCATGTTCGGCATATCATTCTCAGATGTGGAAGCAGACATGGGAGGGTAATGGCTAACAATGTTCAAAGATGACTGCATACTAGGCGCCATAGGAAATACATCTGCTGACACATACATCCTACTGACAGGCCTCACGGACACCAACAACTGGTGGCGGAGTCATGGCCTGACACTGCATGCCATGTAATGTATACTCATACCCTTTTGGACGGACAAGGTACCTACATATTATCACATAGACAATAACCCACTGAGTACAGACAATGTAATCGGAGACCTGGTGACACTGTGCAATGCTGACCTCTCATTTGACACCCACATTGCCGAAGTGGTTGGATGGACTTCCTACCTTGCCCACCTTATCATGAAGGGATTCACATCCACATCAAAAGGGGTCATTGTACCCTTATACTCCTCCCTTATCAGGCCCATGGCTGTGTACTATGCCCCATTTGGTATGTACCTCACCTGGCACTTGCAACAGCTAGGGGGACCCCATGAGTACATCACCAGGTGGATCAAGGGTCTGCAACAACTATCATATGCTGCCAGACTAACGTAACTCATGCTCTATTCCATAGCATACTGGCTACGTAGGGGTGATCTAGGCCATGTCCAATCTGGTAGTGATGGACATGTTCCACCTCATACAATCTAAATCCATCAGAAGCACAACAGCTACAGATTTAAACCTCAGCACACATATGAATAGGACATACTGTAGGGACAGATCCATCACTAAGAGTCTTCCCATACTGTGGAACAGGATCCCAGTTCATGTTAGGCAGAGACCCTCACTGACACTCTTCCTGTGCATTCTTGACAAGTGGATGGGAGATCATAGGTTTACAGCAGGGGTCTTCTCTGTGTCACTACTAGACAGAGGCACAGTACACTAATGCTATTATGTAGGGGGGTCTTCACTCTGTCACTACTATACAGAGGTGCAGGTTTCTAAATCTATTCTATACACTGTCTGCAGATAGCCTAGTACTATACTATGCCACTGTGAAGCTATATCTGTCTATGTATTTCTACATCCCTGTCTATCTATGTATACACATATTCATATTATATATATATATATATATATATATATATATATATATATATATATATACATACATATCTCGATATACATACGTATACACATGTTTTATATATATATATATATATATATATATATATATATATATATATATATATATATATATATATATATATATATATATACACTCCTTTTTAGGTCCACATATGTATACACACAATAACGCACTGCTGAACACCCATTACTGTACCACCTACTTGTACATTGCACTACAGCCTACATTGCTATGTGCACATAGCTACCATCATATACATATGTATGTGGAGCCTTCAGTGACAGTTTCAGTATGTCCCCGTCCCTATGCACATCCTCATATACATAGATACAGACCAATAACACATCCGGAGGGTTCACAGTATGTAGAGTATTATAGTAGTACTTTACATTACCTGTGTTTGTTGCAGCTGTTTGTGTAGGCTTGCAGTTGCTTGGCCTGCTGTCTGCCTCTTTGCCTTGATGTTTCTGGTTTGTTATTTCTTTCTCTTTCTTTCTTTCTTTCTTTCTTTCTTTCTTTCTTTCTTTCTTTCTTTCCTTCTTTCTTTATTTTATTTATTTTTTTGGTTTTCTCTCTCTCTCTCTCTCTCCCTCTCTCTCTGTACCTCCAGCGGGTGCAATGACAGTATTGCATGTGTGGACTGGGAGTACAGGATGCTTTTGTAGGTATCTGCACATGTCCATGTGATGGCCTCTGCACCAATTGTTAGCCAGCATTTATTAATTGCATGCAGCCTGTTGTGTAGTGATTGCAGTTTGCACTGTGATTACAGGCCTGTGCTATAAAAAGGTCTGTTAGGTAGGCGTAGCCCTTTCAGATTATCAGGGTGGGGACCATGCTGATTTGCTGTGGACACTGTTCTGTGAATGTAAGGGTTGGTATGTCTCTCATATATCAGGCTGTGTTGTAGACACTGTAATGCATGTTGTTCTGTAAGCTACTGTTAGTACATTTGGCAGGGTGTCAGTGGGGCACAGTTGACATTTGTTTTCACATCAGGGACATCCCTGTAACTCAGTCACAGTTGCTATGTCTGCACTCTTAACTATTCAACTATGGCTGTGTTTATCCTGCTCTGAGTATGTGTGTGGCTTGCCAGATGCTACTGTGACATTATTACTTAGTAGCTACCAGCTAGCATGACTGTTTCTCAGCACACAGTACTATTTTACAAATCCACTAGATTTGACAGTAAATATACATGACATGCTTTGTGTGCTAGACTTGTATATTCCCTTTAAATTAATTCCTACTATTTTATGATACATTTCTTTCAGCACAATGTTCTTGTATAGCACTCATCGCTTAGTGGTAAGTCATGCAGACTAGTGTTTCCAATGTCCTGGGTTCGAGACTGAGGGAGGTATTTTATTTTGCTGCTGAGAAAACTACAGGCCTTGTAATTCAGAGTGACTAAGGCACTTTTAAGCAGTTGTAAGCGGGTTAGCGCTGGTTTGCACGGAGGTCACGCATGCACACTGCCGCTTAGCTTTGCGCACACACGCTTAGCTAAGCGCACAGAAGCGCACACCCTGCTTACTACTGCTTAAAAGTGCTTACTCTCATGCACACCTGTGCTATTTTCTTTGAAAGAAAAGAAAATGGGGAGATAGGAAAGTGGTGAAAAAGGGGTCACAAAGAGGGTAGGGCAGTAGGGAAACAAGCTCGGGTTTTGCAGGATGGATGTAGGTAAGGCCCATAGCTGCCCATTTCTTCATCAGCAACAGCTGTGCGTATGTTTGTAATTTGGTGTGACATTTGAAACCTTCCACCCCTGAGAGAGGTGTAAGGACAACAATACTTGTTGTACAGCCAATTGTAATTAACAGTTTACATGTCCAGCAGACATGTGTGCAAAATGGGCAGCTATGTATGGGGCATAATTTTTTTGTGGGTACAGAGTGCCCTTTTTTTTTTTTCAGGTGAGAATGGTATGTCAGGTACAGTAAGTCGGTATAGCTAGGGAGGTAGGTTGGGTAGGTTAACAGACAAGACAAACAAGACACATACAGGGGCAGTGTATGACACATGTGGGGGGGTTACACAATTGACAGGGACGGATGTTTGGATATCTCGAGCCCATGAGCCCACAGATGGCAACAGTGGAACTGAGATCCCCACCCATGGGCAGTTGCCACTGTGCCTTCACTGCCCAGGATGGGGCTGTACTGGGGGCTGTGTAGGCTGGGCAGCAGGCATGCCCGTGAGTTGTGCCACCTGTGCCTCAAGCTGGCGTAGGGGCCCAAGCACAGCATGCCGGATCTCCCTACGCACCACAGTCCGGACACTACGGAGGGTGAGTGGGTGTTCTCCTCCGGCCACACTTGCAGAGGGGGGATGAGCCCCATCCCCTGAAGCGCTTCCACCCGCAGGTGGTACAGGGCCACCGGAGGAGGGTCCTACTGCCAGGTGCACTCGCCAGCTGAGGTGGGAGATGTGGGTCTGCTGGAACCCGCCTTTCCTGTCGTCCTATGTTTTGCATTATGTTATGACAGTTTGGGTTAGTAATGTACAATACCATTCACAATTAGTTGTAACAGCATGCATTAGTATTCCCATTAACCAAACACCCATATATTCAAGCCATTGAACAGCAACCATAACACATGCATAATTTGAACAGCAATACACAATCCAACAACATGCAGGGTTGATTGATGGCAGCAGGCCATCAGGTTTGGATGTATGAACAGGGCAGATGCATCAACGTACATGCAAATATGTATGAACCAACAGGACAAATGTCCAGGGGTGTTAATTGTGATTGCCCATACCAATTTCACGTGGAATGGATTATATGTGGTTATAGGGTAGGGTGAAGAAATATTTTAATTAACATCTTCAAATACCAATACATATGCTGTACATTTCTACTAGCTGCAGATATATACACACTACAGTTCTGCCTACAGTTTCCTATGTAATCTTTATTGACATGTTTTCCTGTAGTTATAACAATCCTTTCCAACAGTCTCACTTATGTCATGTTTCTGTATTTCAACAGGGATATATTTCAAGACTTGTTTCATTTTTATGTTTGGATTACAGGCTGCATCACACTTTTGTAATCAATGTTACTTGCATTCTCTTATTAATTAGTGACTACACTGCACTTTTTGCTAACTGTCATACTTATATATTTATTTACAGTTACAGGCCTCCTGGATCTTCAGTTGGTCCTCATGCCAACGGTCCCATGCCTCAGCCCCAAACCATATTTTCCTCCCTCAATGCCCCTCTGTGTGCTCGGAAGCAACTAACCTCATCTACACCTGACATCCTGGCTGCAAGTCGGTTCTAAATCGGTTATGCTGTGTATTCCCGCTTATATATGCCATTTTTCCACAAAACCTGCTTTGTCATGCTCCTCTTTCTATTCATTCCTATATATAGTGGTTCAGTACTTTGACTGTGGTGCATGGTATCCTGGATATTTTATGACTGTCTACACAGGCTAGGACACAGCTTGGTCAACGTTGCCCGTTGGTTAGCTTGTTGGCATGGTGCGCAGCTCCGCGCAAATGGATCACGCTGGTTTACGCATGGTTTGGCTGTCAGCACGCACATTACACTCAACTCAACTACAGGCACACAGTTTCAGCATGTTAAAATGCTGCTCAACCCCGGGCACTCATTTTACACCTATTAAACCACTGTTCACCTACGGAAACTCATTTTGCACCTGTTAAAACACTGCTCACCTACAAGCAGATATCCTCAACTTGTTAGACTGTAGCTCAGCTATGGGCTCATCTCACAATTTTTTTAAATTTTTTTATCTCACATTTCTTCAAAGTACATGGCCCATTTCATTACATTTTACATAAAATATCATTTTATATATGTACATATATGTCAGGGACTTGTTTTGTGCTTATTTCACTAAAAATAAAAATTGATGTTGTGGGGGTTCGAACCATGACTGCCTCCTCTTCAGCCGACGTCTCTACCGCTACGCTATTGCTTCTTGACTTACTTTGCATATTTAGTTCTTATATGCTTTTCCACTGACTGCTAACTGTGGCTAAGCGCCGGGCACGCCCGTGCAAATGAGCGCACTCATGGGCAAACATCTTTACAACTTATAAAATAAAATTATTAGATGTTCATTTCTACATTTTATGCTCATAGTCTGTGGGGGCATGTGTTGTGTTGTGTTCACATTTACACGGACTCTGTCGTGGGGGTTTACCTTTGGGACTTTTACTCTTCTGGGGGTGTGTCCGTTTGCAGGGCTCGCCCTATGGACACGCCCCCTACTGTCTTACACGGACTGTGTTAGCCTTAGGAGTGATTCAACATGCCCTCATGCATATGCATGACATGCTGACATCACACCGTTTAACTGCAGCCTCGGTGTAGGCCTTGTAACTCTTACACAGAGGCTTCGTGAATCCTGCCCAATGTGGCAACATTGCCATCTGCTGTAAAGAAAGCTAAGTCCAGCATTTCTTGTTGGTCCTTTGAAATTAAAATTACTTTATGTCTGTTCCTTTGAAGTTAGAATTTGGAGTTGATGAGTCTGGAGTAAGCACCCTGCCTATTGTTTTAACTTAAGGAATAATTACCAGAATTTACATATGGAATGTCTTTTATTGCTCTAAGTGTAAAAGAATGTAGATGCAGTTTCTGTCAGCGTGGGAACACCAGGAAAGTGTAAAAAGATGATGTAATGTTTTAGCAGAACTGCAGTTTCCATTTAAACAGTGTGAACCAGATATTATGAAGCATTTTTGTCTTGATATCCAACTCATCAGTACTCTGCCTGTTGTCTTATGTAAGTTATCGTAGACTTGTGGTTTCTTTTAGAGAGCTAAAAATTATAAAGTTTAGACTAAGTGTATTTCTGTGATGTCAGAACTGTACTGCTGATTTATATTAAGTATTTCTATGTGATCTGAACTCTTTTGACTAACACTGTATAGTAGAAAGTATTGTCTTGTGGTTTTAATTATTTATTATTAAATATTTTAAAGCCTTTTAACTGTGGCTGATTTGTGTAGAGATAATTTAAGCTCTAGAGTACATGCATGTTTATAGAGTTTACTGTCCAGTCACTCAAGTTTTGACTATTTAGTCACATCTACCAATTGGATAATTATATTGCACAGTAATAATTGGACACCCTTTTAAGGGCCTTTGGGTAGCTGATAAATATTAGCTGGGTGGTGGCAAGTGATACTACTGTATAGGCTGGGTAAAAGGGGCACAGCTGGAGAACTTGTGCCAGCCTTCCCCAGAAGTGTCTGTGTGGTTGTATAAACTCTTATCTCAAAGTGTGTGTCAGCTATGTGGGCAGGGACATGAAGCACTGGTTGGACAGAGAGGGTGCTGGATATATTAGCTTGCCCAGCTAGGCTGAGATCTGGACCCTATAGCTGTGCCAGTGGGGAGTCTTATTAGGGATGTGGGGAGCAAGGGAGCGACCATCCCCGGACTGACTGTGATCTCTGTGTGCTCTTAAGGGAAATTGCACTTTACTGTGTGTATTTGTTATCCTTTCCTCTCATATGAGACGCCCTCTCTGGTGTTAGTGGTGAGGATTGAGGCTCCTTAATTGCTGGACCAGAACATGGGCATCACATGGAGAACTGTTTTTTTATTGTGTATATATCTATATGAATTATTATTTATATTCTTCTGTGTACATTTTCTGATAAGGCAAGTGGGATGGTGATCACTGAGAGAATCGGGAAGGCAGCCTGTGTTGTAGTTGTAATTGGATGTATTTGATAGGATCCAGTCTAATACAGACTGCTTGTTTGACACAGACAGCTGCTGGCAAAATTCCTGGAAGCAATGTACAGCAAGGTGAATGGCTACCTACACTTCCCATCCACACCAATGAAGCAGAGAATGGTAATGTGCCAGTTCTATAGCATCACAAACTTCCCCCATGTGCATGGTGCAATAGATTGCACACACATGCCTATCAAGCACTAGTGTATCCAAAAGCAAATTGATACATAAACAGAAAGGATGGCCATCCATCAACTGCCAAGTTGTGTGTGCAGTAGATGGCAGCATAATGAATATCATGGCAACACACCATGGAAGTGTCCATGATGCTACCAATTAGAGGGAAAGTAGACTCAAGAGATTCCAGCAAAGTGAAATTCCAGAAGTATTGTTTCTGGTTAAGTACAGGAACACAGCTAAAATTTAACATAAGGATCCCCCTATCAACATTATCCAGTCTGAACAAAAATGTTTTTACTTGCCCAACAGGTTACTGTGGTTATCCAGTTGAGCTGCGGTTAATGATTTCTGTGGAGGCTGCCAACCCAGCTAGATAGAATTTTGTAAATAATCCTATGTCATTTGTAAATAGTAATAGGATTTGTAGGCTTGTTTTACCAATGTAAGAGAACTATATGTTATGATTAAACTATATGTTCTGTACTGAGCTTCAAGATTGTAACCACAGTGCACCCTGCTGGAAAACAGCCGAAATATGCATAAACTATATGCCAATGCAAATGTATGTTTTCATGGTAGAAATTGGGACATACAGAGTTAACTTGCAAACTCTAAGAAAATAAAGAATTTTATGACTGTGTGTTATCTCAGCTAGAAGACAGGATGTCTGCAGCTGGGGCTTCTTTCTATTGTCTGGGAACAGAGATAATTACAGGTTTCCAAGGTAATTGTTTTATGACATCCAAATTCAGGCAAGCTTCAAAGAGTGAATTGTCAGCTTCTGAGAGAAAAGTATTCTTAACATAAACATGTTAAATTTTAAGTTCCTCCTAGCCTGGGAAACTTAAGCAGAGGTGACAAGAATGATATAATCTGAAATGATTCAACAGTAATGTGTATTATCAATTTAAGAACTATCTCAGAGAGAAATAGAGTGCATGTTGTATTTGTTTCTAAATGTGAACATCTCACCAGCGCTTTGCCTTGATCTGTAAGTAAGTTATTTAGAACTTAGTTTAACTAGGAATATAGCAAGATTAGTGTAGATGTTTTCTATATTTATGTGAGACTGTCCTACTATGTTAACTTAAAGTATTCACTGTGACTGTGAACTCTAGTGTCACTGTGTTGAGTTAATAAGTTTTGTCTTGTGTTTTTATTATTTATTATTAAATATATTTAAACTTTTAATTGTGGCTGGTTTCGTTTAAGATATACTTAAGCTCTTACAGTACGTGCATGCATTTGGTGATACTGTATAAGCCACTCCTAAATAGCCTTAACCTAGGTCACGCTTACTATTTGGCTAACAGTAATATTACACAGTAGAATTGGACACCCTTTGGTAAGAGCCTTTATAGCAGCTGATAAGGGTGGTTGGTGGCAGGTGGTACTATGGTATAGTCTGAGCAGAAGGGGGTATAGTGGGAGAACCTGTGCCAGCCTTCCCCAGGAGTGTCTGTGTGTTGTATAGAAATCAAATCTCAAAGTGTGTGTATGTCAGCTACTGGGCCAGGGACACAAAGCACTGGTTGGACAGAGAGTGTGCTAGAGCTTTTGGCTTGATCACTCGGTTGAGATCTGCACCCTATAGCTGTGCCAGTGGGAAGTCTTATTGGGGATCTGGAGAGAGAAAGGGAGAAACTAGCCCCAGACTGATTGCGATCTCTGTGTGCTCTTAGGGGAAATTTTACTTTACTGTGTGTATACTGTTCATCCTCCCAGTGTGCACGTCCGTCACTGGTATTAGTGGTGAGGATTGAGGCTCCTTGATTACTGTGCCAGTGCATGGGTGTCACATATTAATTGTTTGACAGTGGTGGAATATCCGCATCAAATATTAATTGGTTGATAGTGGTGAGTTAGCCACATCACATATTAATTGGCTTGTAGTGGTGTGGACATTGAATTCCTGTAGCTTGTGTACAGTGATCACTGAAGGTGTTTTTGTACTCTAAATAAGCCATGCAGTGAACATTCAGGGTTCATATCCCAAATGTTTTATTTCTTTTGTTAGCTTAGTTAGTCAGAGAGAACAGGCAATCATGTCAGCAAAGGAGTATGGCAAACTGATATGGAGCCAGTTGGCTGAGATGTAGCAGGCTAAAGGACTGGTGCATGGAAACCTGTCTAAAGCAGACATGATTGGAGTTTTAGTCAAAGCTACATCAGAGAATAGCAATCAGGAGGATGATCAGACTGGCTGTGGAGATGTACAACACTCAGAGAATGGGCAGCTCAACAACCTTTCTACAAGAGGACTTAAAAATCCATCTGGAGTTAAAGAGACTTGAGTTGGAGGACAAGCATTTGGAAATAGAAGCAGCAGAGAGACTGAGGCATCTACAGACTGGGGGAAATGAGAAACTGCAATATCTACAGGCTGAGGAGAATGAGAAACTGCTATACCTAGAAGCTGAGGTTAAGGAGAGGCAGAGGCAACATGAAAAGGAGATGCTGACTCTTCATACAGTCATGGAGGTAATGGGGAAAGGAGTAACCAAACCCTAGAAGCAACAGAGATCAGAAAATTTCTTCCACAGTTTACAGAGGCAATAATTTTGATAGCTTCATTCATAAGTTTGAGAGGGTATGTAAATAGTATGATGTTGAGCAAGGGCTCTGGGTACGGTTCCTGATCCCCTTACTCCTTTGCAAAGCTATAAATATTCAATCCAACCTGTCTGATCATGACTTTTTAAATTATAGTGTTGCAAATAATTGTTTGCTAGAATGTTTTAAGCTAACACCTGAAGCTTATATGAAAAAGTTTGGTGAGCATAGACGCAAAGTAGATGAAAGTGTGTTTGAATATGTTGCTGAACTAAGCACTTATTTTCATAGATGGGTGAGTGGATGTCAGATCACCACTTTTGAAGGGCTGGCAGACTTTTTGGTGAGGGAACAAGCCCTTAGCACATTGCCTGAGGACAAGAGGATCTGGTTAGCTGATAGAAAATGCTCTACTGCAGATGAGCTGGGGAAGAAGGGAGAACTATACCTAGCAAGCATGACATCAGTGCACAGGAAAGGGACACTCAATGCTGCTCATGGGTCTAAGGAAACCCATGGCGGGCAGCCTAGACTGCCCCAACAGAATCTGTCAGTAGCAGGGGAAGCCACTAGTCCAGGTACACATCCAGGACCTAGGGTTAAATGTTCTGAATGCAACCAGTGGGGCCATGTAGCATATAAATGTCCATGGAGGCAAGGTGGGGAACAAAAAAGTAGGAGAACCAGTAAGTGGGAAAGACAAAATGCCAACAGTAGGTTGCCTTGAGACAACAAGGGTACTAAACTACCACAAGAAGTTATATCCTATCTTAGTGAATAGCAAAGATACCATTACTAAGAGAGACACAGCCTCTGACACAACCATTGTGAAGCCTGCAGTGGTTACAGAGGAGCACTACTTGCCTGGGCAGTCTACTCCAGTCAGAGCTTTAGGAGGGACCCCATTTCAAATACCATTGGCTAAGGTTCACCTTGCCTAGGAGGGTGGAAAAGGATGCCAGCAAGTAGGTGTATGCACACAGTGCACTGCAACATTGCTTCTTCAGTCTGAGTAAGCATTTGATATAATGCCTACAGTGCACTGCAACATTGCTTCCTCAATCCAAGATAGCATTTGATATGATGCATACAGTGCACTGCAACACTGCTTCCTCAATTTGAGTAAACATTTGATACAATGCATGTGGTGCACTGCAACATTGCTTCCTCAATCTGAGTAAGCATACTTGATTAAAATGCATTTTCTTTTATTCTTTGTGTTTATCTACCCTGGAATGCAACCTAGGGATTCTGTTGAACACATCAACTCTGAAATTATCCAATACAATTAATAAACCTGCTTTTGACCATGAAACTGTGCTGCAAATCATCTTCACTTTGAAATAAAAAAATAAGGCATGATTTCTTATGCAGTGGCACTTGAGCCCAGTCCTTTGTTAAAACTTCCTTTAGCATGTTCATGTCTTGATCTTCCCCCGTTCAGTTTTGGAATTCTCTAACTTTATTTTTTTCACAGATGTTAGGGCAATAACCACATTTACTTTCAGTGCACCATCCAAGAGATCATAATGTTGACCATGAAGATGTGAGTGACTCAGCATAACTGCCACATGTACCTGATCTCCTACCTTTCAAATAAAAGAGTATATTTCAGCAAAAGTAACAATATTATTTCAAGGTTTGAAGGAATTCTATGCAACTGTTTTTTAAAAAAAGATGCTTAGTGTACAATATTCTCAGTCTGGGATTATGCAATAAATAGACTGAAACACCTTGTCACAGACGTAAGCAATAAAATATCAGTATTTGTCAGTTTTCTCATATTGTTTCTGAGAGTCAGTAAAAGCTTTGGACCCATACATACACCATTGTCCTTCTTTGCAATCATATGCCATTAGCATTAGCATTAACACCAAGCGATAACCTGACAAGCTTATTCACATAAAAAAGCCTCAAGGTAGGTGCTATGGCCAACTGTCTCAAGTAATTCAAAACACTCTTGTATCCTGTTGCTATGCTATATCTTTAACAAGCAACTTTCTTAAAGGTATATTAACCCTAGGTAGGAATTACATTTGAAGAATTGCTAAAACATTCTAAATTATCTCTCAAAAATACTTTTCCTCTTTTGGTGGTTGCTGCAGAACAGCTCTGACCTTGTCATCCTTTGTTTTTATGTCTTTTGAAGACAAGGCATGAGCCATATATTGTATCCAGTGTTCTTAACTTACATTTACCATTATTCAGCTGGTTTCATGTCACCTGAAAACAACATGGCATGTATCATAACTCTCTTGTTCTCCATTAACACTTGTTCAGTGTGAGGTGAAATATTTTCGTTCTGTTCAGCAGATGAATCAATATGTGATGATATTCTTATACAATAACACTACAACCAGAATGTCTTGTTAATTTTAACTATGTGATTAAGATTTTAAGAATTTGAGCTACTTGTCTTAAAAACACTTTTGGTGCAAACAAAATGTCATATAGTAATTGCAGAAAACTGTGGCTTCCAAAAGACTGTAGATTGAGAATATCTTTGCCTAAATGAGCTAGCTAAAACCCTTGACTAGTAACCCCAAAGAGAACAATTTGGCATGCCAATTATAACTTCTGCTGTATTAAGCAAATAATATTCCTTCTTATTTGCTTTATTAAGGTTTTAGAGATGTGTGCACATACCGTTTTAAGATCGCTCAGTTCAATTTGTTTTGCAAACATTTCTGTGTTACCTGTTCTGTGCTTTTCTTTCTCACTTTTATCCTTTAAAGTTACTAGGATTTTTATGGTAGCATGCACAACTGGTGATTTAGTGGGGTCAAGCTGTCAGTAATACAACTCAGACAAATGTCACACAGCAACAAATTCAGCAATAAATCACTGCTTGTTACACATGCATATATAATTTGGTTCTCCATGGTACAGCTCCAAAAAGCCAAATGATTAAGTGTTGAAGGTTTGCTATCAAAACAGCAGTTCATCAAATATGGGTTGGTCGAATGTATGTTCTACCAATGTACATAATGTTGAACTGAAAATATTTGAATTCATATTAGCAAAAGTGAGTACACATTCACTAATATGAAGTCAATGCTTTAAAATGAGACTGCAGTTTAGTGCAGATTGGGACATTTTCCCTTTTCCTCACAGTAGTGCAATCTAAGAGCTGGTACATACACACACACACACACACACACACACACACATATATATATATATATATATATATATATATATATATATATATATATATATATATATATATATGTAAAATGCAGGGGGTTTGGGGACTCAGCCCCCCCACATACACATGGGGGGTGTAGGGGGACTTGCCCTCCTGCAAAAACATTAATTGTAACACAGATTTTTGACACTGGAAGTTCTGATGTTCAAATGTTGATTGTCGTGGTTACCATTTCTGACATTTTGATAATTCGGTATTCCCAAAGTCAGATAAGCAAATTCGATAATTTTCTAAAAAAAAAAAAAGTTTTTTCAGTTTCCACATTTTGATAGTAAACTATGTTCAATAGACATCTATTCTAGCAATCTGAGTTTGAATCATATATTTTGCTTATTATGTACTTATGACCATTTCTTACTCTGTGGTTGCACAAAATGTTCTAAATAAATAAGCAACTTGCACATTGATGGATTTTGGTTTTGCTTCTGTTTCAGTGATCAAAAAAAAAATCAGCAGACATCACCCCCATGTTTATCTTAAAAATATATAATTTTGCATGTTGCCCTGTCTTAATCTCACACGATTCATTATATTTACACTCTTTCACAATATGCATTTCCATATCAGTAGTACAATAAATGTATTACTTTTTTGTTCTGATAAATGGCAATCATCCACTGACAGTGTTTTGTGTTTCTGTATTTCAGCCAGTACAGTAAAATGATTCCCCTTATAAAGCTTTCTTAACTAGCCAAGTATATCACACTTTCTTGCTTCACATTTGTAGCCACACATAGTGCAATAATTCTTCAGTACTTAATTCTCATGACAAATTTTATCTTTAATCTTAGTATACCCTCCTAGTTCATTTCCCCATAAAATTTTACACACACCCCTAATTCCTATAGAATGAAAAAACATACAATGTCTAACAACATAGATGCTCTATGATTTCATAAAATTTCTGATATGCATGAGCTCCTATGATCCAGTACAACTTGTATAATCACCATGCTGAGATAAAAGTAACAATGACTTACAACAATTGTAACATTCGTACCATCCCCAAAACAAAGCACTTCATGCATCTTGGTAAAAAACAATCAGTGAACCATCTGCAGATGGTAATTACCAAGATATAATTAATTTAAAAGTAATAAACATACATTTATTTATGCAACTATAGCTGCATTTGGTCGATTCCTTGTTCTACCTCTATGTGATTGTGAGATGACTGGAACTAAAAAATGTAATGTCAAAGCCCTGTGGTCTGTCATGAAAGGAAATCAACTTCTGTATAGGTACTGTTCTCATTTTATTTGATTAAATAAATTAAAATGCATTTATTCATGCTTAACTTCACATATATTTTGTGTATATAGATACGTTAAGACAATCCAAGGCACCACAGGACCAAGAGTCAGCCGGAATTATTTTAAAATCCAACTTTAATTTAAGCACAAAAGGACATAAATGCACACATTAAAACCAGCGTTTTCCTTTTAATCACTTCATCAGATGTGGGTCAGAGAACAATTGATGCCTTTTATAATCCTCTAGGAGGTTAATTATCCAATAATATCCAATATATAGATAAGTTGTTATTGCATCCCTCTATGTAAAGTATTAGGCATTCATATCATGCAGTAGCAGATAGGTTAGGCATTTTGATAGATACACTATTGATATATATCCCTAGATTAAATTGTGAGATTCTTCAACTTTTTTTTTGAACTACTGTTTTCTTTGTGAGGTATGGATATATTGGCTTGGTCTCTATTTATATTGTTTAAAATGACAGACGTATGGACATTTTAATTTCTTATATGGATACAACTTTAGACTGATTGATTAAATGATCCTTTCATTCATTCATTCATTCAATCATTCAACCTTTTTTTTTTTTTCTCAAAAAATCTTTTATTGATTTATAAAATGTGACATAAACAAAAATCAGGATATTAAAACTATTGACATATAGGAGTTGAATAAATTTATACATCTTGTAAAATGTCTTACAACTCATGAAGGTGAGGGCAAACAACATAAAACAATATATACAATATATACAGATGGTAACCAAGAATCAAAATATGAAATAAGACTGTAGTCAAAATGAGAAAGTAAAATATGAGAGTAAATTAATCCTGAATGTGAAACATGACAATGAATTTGGAAACTAGTAGTCATTATTAATAATCTAGAGGACCTTCTCTAAAGCTTTGTTATTTAAAATCCTTTTCTTAGAACTTTTCCACACAGATTTATTAGCGGAAATGTACATGTAAGCCATTGAACTAAAGGTTTTCCAATTCAATTAATTTTTGGTAATGTACATTTTTATAAGTGAACAAATAAAAATAAGCGCGTGTGTATCCAACTTAGAGAGAAGCATTGTAGGAATGTGTAAAATTGCAATTTCCCATGATAAAGTGGATTTGTGGTATCCCATTTTCTGTAACCTTACTTTCAAGGAGGTCCAAAGTTTATGTGAGAAACTGCAAAACCAAAGAATATGTAAAAGGTCAGCTCTAGGAAAGGAGCAACAGGGGCAAGATGAAGACATGCTTGCATCAAACTTGTTAAGTTTGGCAGGAGTAAGATAAGCATTATTATTTATCATTAATTGGGTATAGACCAATTTCTTAAAAGGGGAATATTGCAGAGTGTTTCTGATGGCCAAGAGTTTTTGGTTATCAGATAAATGAGGGTTGTGATTTTCTCAGAAACTTGAAAAAAGATATGCTAATTCTTGTATTAATTTAGTTAATAAGTTATAGGATTTTGATAACATTTTCTCCGGTAATGATAATGTTCTAATTATCATTTCTAAATTACTAAGATCCTGTTCACTTGGCTTAGTAAAATCACAATGGTTTATTACCACATCCCTTATTTGACGTAGTATTATGGTATATTTACAGTTTACACTCAGAGTCTTCCGTAACTCAGCTAGGGATAAGCCTTTATATTTCAAGAGTGTCCAGACGTTAATATTTTTAATAAGGGGATAATTAGTAAGGTTAAAAGGTATATTATCCAGTTTGAAATTGTGATTTAGGTGAATTTGTTGCAGTAAATGTACAAAATTATCCATCTTGATAAGTTTAAATAATTCCTGGAATGCTTTGATCTTATGTTTGAGGAAAATCGAGATTTTGAGAGTGTTCATAAATTCAGAAGAGACAAAAGGAATAGCAACAGGGTTTATGTTTTTGGATATAATATAGTGATGCCATATCCTAACCCAATTGGATGAATTATTGTAGCGAATACTATTCCAGTTAGAAATGGAGAAAAGTTTATTTGCCAAAACAATCAAGTAATAGAGATAAAAATTTGGTAAACCTAAACCCCCCTTATCTTTAGAGATAGATAATTTAGAATAATAGATCCTAACTGCCTTAGGAAACCACAATTTAGCTAGTTCTTTATTAACTTTGTCAAAGAAGGACTTAGGAATTATTTGATCTGAAGCGTTAAATTGGTACAGGAATTTAGGAAGGATATTCATTTTAATTATGGCAGCTTTTGAAAGAAGTGATACATTCAGAAGTTCCCATCTACGCATATCTAGCATTATAGATGACCATACTTTATATAAGTTGTTTTGAAAAGAAGATAAGGAGTTATGTTCCAGATGTACACCCAGATACTTAATCCCATACGTAATATGAAAATGAGAATCAGGGAATAAGTAATACTTATGCACCAAATGATTTAAAGGGAAAATATGAGTCTTTTGAGAGATAATTAGATAGTCCGACGCAAGTGAAGATTTCTCAATAGAAGTCATTATTTTTTTAAGGTCTGAAATAGGAGTTTGAAAAAATATAACTAAGTCATCCGCAAAGGCTGAGAAAAATAAATTAGTGTTGAAAATCCTAGGAATCTTGTGAAATGTGTTTTGTGATATGTACAAAAGTAAAGGTTTCAAATATAGGTTAAAAAGGAAAGGAGATAAAGGACAACCCTGTCTCGTACCATTAGTCATCTTTATACAATTTGAAGTGATTCCATTAATATATAGACTGGTAAAGGAATCTTTGTATAAAGTTTTGATTGCATTTATAAATGTCATGGGGAAATTAAAACAGAACATAGTCTGAAAGAGAAAATTCCAATTCACTCTATCAAATGCATTTGATGCATCTAGGATTAATGCATATAATGGGTTATTATCATGTTTTATAAGATGCATAATGGAATCCAAAGTTAGGGTGTTGTCCCAAATATGTCTGTGAGACATAAAACCTGTCTGATCAGGTGAAATTATTGATGAAATGATCTTCTTCAATCTATTAGCAAGAATAGAAGACAGAATCTTGATATCTACATTGATTAGTGAAATCGGTCTATAATTGCGGGGGTCCGTTTAATCTTTGTTATTATTTAGAATTAGTATGGTTTTGGAAGTGTTCCAGTGAAGATCAGATATGTCATTTATTATTATATAGTAATACACTTTAAGAAGAAAGGGAGTAATTACTGATTTAAAGGATTTAAAGAAATTAGATGTGAATCCGTCAGGACCTGGTGATTTACCAATTTTTAATCTATCATTTGACTCATTAATTTCTAAAATAGTAAGAGGGGATGAAAGAATATTCTGCTGTTTTTCATTTAACTTAAGAAAAGTTATAGAACTTAAAAAACTATTAATATAACTATTTTCTATAGAATTAGATGTTTTGGAAAATATCTCTGTATATAGTAATGAAAAAAGATGCAAAACTTCCTTGTCCATGTTATATAATTGATTGTTATATTGTAAGGGGGATATTTTAGATCTCTCAAAAAAAATTTTTATTATTCTTGCTAAGGTTTTAGAAGGAATTTGAGCCCATTTTGAGTAAGTGATTAATAATCTTTGCTCCAGTATTGAAAGGTTATTTTGGTGTAATAAAATCAGTTATTTTTGACAGTCTAAGATCTGTTTATCATATGATGGGTCCGGATTTAACCTATATTGATTTTCAAGAGACTGAATTCTTAGTTTTAGGGATCTTTCTTTACTATTAAATTGCTTTTTAAGATATGCAGCCTTACCAATAAACATACCCCTTAATCTAGCTTTGCAAGCCACCCATTGTATATCATAGGGGATATCTGTTGAATCTAAATTGTTTTCCATATCCTGAATTATTTCTATACACAATTTATTAATTTCTTCATTAGAAAGTAAGTTATTATTTAATGTCCAATTATTTCTTGTAAATTTATGACCAGGGTTAAAGTTTAGATTTAAATTAACTAATATTCTAGAGAGATCGGAAAGAAATCTGGGTTCAGTAATAAAATCCATTAATACCTGTGAAAGAAAATTTGATATAAGAAAGAAATCCAACCTAGGCCATGAATGATAACATTTGGAATAATAAGTATAAGTATCATTTTTATTTGAGTATTTGATGATTTGTAAAGGGTCTATGAGATTGTACTCTAATCTTCAAGAGCAAGGGAAACTTGTTGATTGTGCGAAGATGAACAACTTGTGCAATCTATATCTGGGTTAATTACAGCATTCCAGTCCCCACCTAAACTAACAAAATGATCTTTATAGGAAGAAAGGATATTATAAATCAGTAAGATAAAAATATGTTGATTACTACACGGGCCATATAGATTTAGTACCAGCAGTGGTTTATCCAGATTGTGTACAGTAGAAGTAAAATAGCACCATCTACCTTCATTGTCGTGTTTTTCTTCAATAATAGTTCCCAAAAATTTTTGTTTAATTATGATAGCCACTCCCCTAGAATTAGAAGCATCCCCTGAAGTTATTATTTTTTTGATCCATTTTTTATTTCTTACTTTGTCCCAGTCATCACTAGGAATATGTGTTTCTTGCAAAAAACATATATTGTCTAGTGATTCATACATTAAATGAAATATTAAGGATTTCTTGTCTTTATTTTGGATCCCTCTTACATTCCAGAAATCAATTATTAAAGAATTAGTCATGTGTTTAAGAAGGGTCTGTTAAGGGAGAAGTTAAAATTTAGATTATTTGAGTATATATAAAGGATAAGTAAGAAAAATAAACAAAGCTTAGTCTCATCATAACAGTTATTACCTATAAGTGTAAAAATCAATATAAAATTAACCCGAATTTCAAAATCATCCCTCTTCCCGAACCCAGTGCCTATCCACCTACACTTACCTACAGAGGGAAAATAAAAATAGCTATATACACGATGTAATAACTTGGTTACCAAAAACACAGAAATATGAGAAGAAAATGTAAGTAGAGTCCTAAAAAGGACTGTAACAGTAAAAGTAATAACAATACTAAACATATTTACACAACTGTCCAAACACAAGATGCCCGATCTATACATTTCCCATTCAAAAGTGTACTCACAAACACCTATATAATTAAATATAATTGTGTCCCGAGTAAATAAGTTGGTAATCTTGCAATGTAATATATATTTGTGATGTGAGATGCAAGTCGGATAGAACATAAATCTTGAAACAGTCATATATACATATATATTAAACCATTAGTGTAAGCGTAGTAAGACACGGAAATGACTCCAACTAAAAGAAATTAAATGTTATAAGAAAATGAAATCTTCACAGATAGATATAAACTATATTGTTATGTAGTGCAAAAATCTATAAATAATGTAATTCTGCATAAACATTTTTTAACTATAATTCAAAACCAATCTGTATGATTCGAGTAAATGAAAGTTCATATGGAAATAATAATACCATCATGTCTAGAATAAAGTGACCCAACATATTTTACTTTACATGTATCCCACACTTTCAGCAAATTTAGATAAAATATTAGGGATGTTATTTAAAAACCATTCATGGATATATATTTAATGAGGGAATATGTATTAATGTAAAGTGAGATGTTTATTAAGTACATCAAATTGTCCATAAATGAGAAGTTATGCTCTGATATAATCTACTATGTCATTGAAAATAAGCATGTAAATATGATTAAAACAAAGATTATATGTATACACTATATAGGCAAAACGTTATACAATTTCACTCTATTAGTCATTGCATCAATTCCATCCTGTTGAGTAATATATATTAACCTTGTTAGTAGCATCAGAACTTGGATATATAATAGCAGGAAAATAAGAATAACCTTCCAAAACCTTCGTGTTGGATTGTTTGGCACAACCATCATGAAAGATCTTGACTTGTAAAAAAAGCCTCCATCTGCATGTTCTTTTATGGATAAGGCAGCATTTAAATATGCAGTACTACTTTCAGATGTCAGCAGAGAAACAATTTCTGAATATATATTTTTTTTAAAAAAACCTTAACATACATGAATAGTCTCACGAATGCATATCTACATTTAGGTACATTTTACAGTAATAAGTAACTCATTTTGCAGTATTCTTTTCTATTCTTATTGTACATGAATTTTACCCATTGCCATGACATTAAAAGTTATAGAAATGTTAACATGTAATTTGAATAAAACATATACCACTCTTGTCAGAATAGAAACTTTAAAGAAATGACATTCAACGTACTTCTATGAGTATTCTATTTAATCCTGTTAAAAATGTGTCATATCAGAAAGAAGTGAGTTTCGTGGAACAGAGAACATAACATGTTTTGATACTGCAGAATGCTTGATGACACATTGAGTAAATTAACTCTGAGCTCTAATGTAGGGCTCTTACAAGATTAGACTCATATGCCACTAATTTTTATAGGTAGTAGAATTATCCCAAAATGGTGTAGCCTTGGTTTGCAGACTACTGTGACATTTGCACGTTTGACTATCAGACAGCAGAGCTTGCGCGCCTCAAACTAGTGTTTCTTGATACACTGCACAACTTTAACGTTTTTGTTTAAGAATACTTTTTAAGATTCTTAAAGTTGTTGAAACTGTTAGCTCAAATGGTTGGACTGAGATCTTGACCAGTTACAGAGCGAAGTTGAGGAAGAAAAGGATCAAGGCAGTAGGATAAACTACTACGAAGTTCGTAACCATGGCGACAAACAAAATTATCATAAGCATTAAGATTTAAACCAAAAGTCAAAATTGTAGTTCAGCTGCTGGTAAGGTTTACAATACACTACTGCCATATTATGATGCTTGAACATATAAATACGCTAAAGGATTGTTATCGAGGCATAAATGACTCCACTTGCGTTAGAGGAAAGTCCCGAACAGTAAGAGGTTTCCTGATGCACGCAAGACGTGCAGTTTCAACCTACAATAGAAAAACCACCTACCTGCAAAACCAATGCTGCTGCAGGCAAGATACAGACCCCAAGACTGCCAAACAGCATCTCCTCAGCTACGCTACTTCAGGAGATCAGGAAGCTGTGTTGCAGGTTGACAGGCAACTGAGGACATCAGGCCATGACGTTTTTTCCAATTCTTTTAGAAATCCTGTCCATAGAACATGAGGCGTGGAATATCACAAGCGCACTTCTGATAGGACAAATAGGAATGAATATCACCATCGTCGCTAATGGCATCCTGAATGAATACTTCAAGGGGAAAGGAACACGAATGGTTTTAAACATCAATCCAATAAAGTCAGTCAAGGATGGTGATGCTGTTTAGCTCAAGAGACCAGATAATTTTCCCTCCGTTCTGATAAAGCATTCTTGTGTAGAAAAACAGTACTTTCTCATATAAACTATGCCATGTTGATACAGGGACAATGTAAAGATGTGCTGTACTAGAATATCAATATTTGAGAATGCAACAACTTCAAATGTCATTAAAACAGATGTTTTACTCAACAAAAAGACTGAAACTGTCTTTTCTTGACAAAACTATGGCTCATATTCAGTGTTAATAAAAAAAAACCATAGTATTATAAGTAAGCTTACTATCTTAGACAGTAAGTGTACTTACATTAGTAGGAGACTTATTTTTGTAAATCAATAGCAGGTGAAGATTTGAATACTTTTAAGAAGATAACTTTTGCTTCTTGTGGGTCTGTAAACACATAGCTCCTTTCATTATAGCTGAAAGAAAGGGTGTTAGGATAACAAATTTAATTCCCCTTTTATCAGATCAGCACAATATGGTGATAATTTTTGTCTATTTAATTTAATTTGAGCTGGTAAATCCTGTGAAAAAGTCAACTTATGTTTATTCCATATGAGATATTTTTTAATTTTTGCTGCTTCTAAAACACGTTGAGTGTCTTGAAAGTCTAGTAATCTTGTATATATTATCCGGGGTGAAGTAGAGTCTTGTCTGGCACGAAGGGCTTTGTGCGCTCTTTCTACAGTTAAGGATTTTGTATTTGTCTCACAATTAAGTAGTGCCTCAAATATTTGCTTAGTCACAGATATTAAGTTTTGGTTTTCATAAGATTCTGGCAAGCCTCTAATTATTATATTATTCTTCTAAATCCAGTACTTTGGCTTGTAAATCAGCTATTTTAGTATATTTAGATTTTAAGTCACTTTCAATAGTCTCTGCTCTCATTTCTATGGCTAGATATTTATTTTCCAGTAAGTCCATTCTTTCATTAATCTGTTTTAAAGTTTTGCCAAAATCAGTGAATTGCTCAGAAAAATTCTGTATAGCACTTTGAATAGGTTGGAGTGCCATTTTTAAGTCATCTAAATGAAAATTAGAGTCACCTTTATCTTTAGCACTTACTTTTGTGATCTCAGTAGATTGTTTAGATGTTCTTAATCTCTTGGAGCCAGATTCCTTCTCTGGAGAGAGCATAGAAGAAAATTTGGCCTTGGTTGTCTGTGTATCCATGGAGTTTGAGTTATCAGCCATATCCAGTCTAGAGGTGTGAAAGCAGGAAAGCTGACACAGAGATAGAGTTTTAGAGTGCACGTGCCCAAAAACTGTTGAGGCCAATAGTTATTCTGAGGTAAATTAATCCAAAAGTTCACCTTTTTCCAAAAATAAACAATCCCAAAGTGAAGAACTTGAGTCAGAGAAGATTTCTGTAGAAAAAACTGTGGAGAAATTTTGCTTAAAAGCTGTTGAAATTAGCCGGTAATTGTATAGCAGTGAGGAGCACAATGAATAGGGAGCAGTCTAGCCGGCAGCCATCTTGGAATCCAAACTCATTCAACTTTTGCTTCTCCAGCTACTCAATTTGAATAGGAGCCTGCATGCTGTGTGTTTGTGCCCTGTATACACACGACACACACACACACGGCATGGAAACTTGCTTGCAATCTGAACAACAGCTAATTCAAGTAAAGCATGTTTATGGGTTATAAGAAGAAACCTGAGTACCTGTCAAAGACTGAAGTGAATTTCAAGAATGCTAACTGCTGTGCCATTCTGCAACAAAATGAGACACTGGACAATTCCAGCTCATTCATGTGTTGTTATGTGACACTACATTTGTATGAATCAGTTAAAGGGTATGGCTATGACCATTACAATACTGTGCCTACTGCAATTGTCACATTTCACTTTACTGCTATTCTACCTGTGTGCAAAAAGAAAGGTTTTGCAGAAGTATTTGTATATTTATGTGTCTGTAGTAGCACTCTGTGCAACGATGTATGATATATTAGTTTCTACTGCAATTATTACATTATAATTTATTACTTTACTGCTGTTGCACGTCTAAAATACTAATATGTCAGATGAGCTTCTACTGTAGTAGAGAATGTTTCAGGAAATATATCAGCTGACAAACCATACAGTAAAAACTGCAAGACAAAGCAAGCCAAGCTACCTTAAACCCCCTGTAATGGAGGCCCATGCGATATATGCAAGAATGGTTTATCTGTGTGTCCTTTTTACCCTTTGTTTTGTGTGTTATTTGGGATATTTTGCAGGCATCTTAATCTTTAGGGGTATCAGCTGGGTTTAAATACCCTTTGTTTCTGAAGTATAGGCAAACTATCTACTTATGCTGTGTTGATGGGATCAATAAAAAGGCCAAAACTTGCATGTCCACAGCTAGTGGAGTCTGGCTTTATTGGCCATAATATTACCACAGAGACTTAAAAAATAAAAAAGTCATGTACATTCAAAAGCTCTGTAGCTTAAATGCGTGATATCCTTAAGGAGTGATTTGCATATACGCCACTGGCCTCTTTTACAGAAGATTTATGGTATTATACACTGAAAATTCTAGCTTGGCTGAGTTTTCCTTGCAGGTTTAAGACATTACATAGTGGAGTCACTGGTATGTCTGTGTATTATTAAAAATAAATAATAAAAATATACAATGTCAAATGAATCAGGAGGAAGACATTTTTCATTGAGCTTTCATTGTAAAACCTTTTTTTAAACCACATATTTCTGTACTCAGCTAGAGTAGCAGACAACAGGCAACAATGTGAGCTATATTTAACATGATGCAGAGTTACATAAAGTTATTGTTTTAGGCCCCTCAATCAGTAAATTTAGCTATTTTAATATGAAGAAGGCCATTTATTGTTCTGCCAACAGCTCATTTCCTTGTTATAGTTCAGTGTGGCTTAAAATAGTTCCAGCAGTGAATCTATACAGAATGTTACTATCGAGGAAGCATGTTTTCCCACGTGCATAAAAGAATTTATTAGATTTCATTTTAACATAGTCATAAAGAAAATCTGGGTGCATATTTGCCGCAGGATTTCTTGATACAAGATCATAGCTTGCTGAAGACTTTGAGAAAAAGCTATAAATGCCCTTTGGTCAAATGTCAAGTAAGGAGAGAGACCTGTTTCACTTGGTGACATCTTATTTTATGTGTACAGCAGATTAATATGCTCTGTTGTACGTATCTATCTAGATACTTCAGGCATTGAAATGAAAGCACAGTTGTTTTTCCAGTTTTTGTTTTTGCTTTGTCCTTTTCTTGTTCACAAGTTATTTTGACTTGCTTATATTGATTCACTTACACCCTGAGTATCAACATTCTTTTAACTACTACCCAGCCTTAGGTTAATTAACATTTTCTTTCATTTAGCATTTCACGTCTCCATGGTCTATACAGGCATAATAAATTATTATGTTATTCCAGTTTCTCTAAGCTAACCATTAACAGCACAACACTTTCAGTTACTGGTCTTAAACACTGGAATGAGCTGCTCTAAAAAATCTATTCTCTGAAGAATTTTACTGTATTTGTATTTGAAAATATTCTTTTAAGAAAGACACATGTAGTTGCAGCAAAGTCCAAACCTTAATAAGATGCTGCATGGATTTATTATTTGCCTTGCATGATCTAATATTCTTGTCAAAAAATGGTATGATACATTTTTTATTTTATTATAATTTGCTGCATAAATTTTGTATGAAAAAGTTCCTTTTTAAAAACACACATGGGCATTTACCCAGAAAATAATGTGCATATAAATACAAATGACAGTTGAACACTGTTGTCTGATATAGTTTGATGGATGTAGAACCTTCCATTCCAAATGTTAGTTTATTGTTTATTTCATTGCTTATCAACTGTGTTATCAGAAATGTCTCCAAAAGCCAGTTTAACCAAAGGATCCTTTCCCAGAACTTCATATATTGTCTATAGGTTGTCCTCAGTCACAAAACCTAGCTAATCTCATACTGTGATACACTAATCCCACAAGATGGCAGAGGATCTATTTCACTATGCCAAAAGGCTAAATCTGATTTAACATTCAGTCAGGAATGCCATCTACCAAAAGTTCCCTATTCTAGGAGTAAGGTCATGATGGATTCATTATAACCTTGAAGTTATAATAAGTGAATAAAGGATTTATGAGATGTTAAGGGTTGAGCCAGGTATAATCTTTGAACTGTACAGAGTACATTTTCTTATGAGCATCAGTTAAAAACATTGGAGCTTTATCAAGCCATATTATATTTATAACTATCTAAATTAATGCCTCTAACAACTTGCATGTAGTTTGCTTACACAGATGATTACAAATCTGAAAACAATACCTGTAATACTTTTTGACTGAGCACCTGAAAATGCTACATGCATTAAGTAATTTTTCTTCTTCTTTTGGCTGTCACCCGTTAGGGGTCACCACAGAGGATCATCCATTTCTATTTCTTCCTGTCCTCTGCACCTTGCTCTGTCACACCAGCCACCTGCACATCCTCTCTCACCACATCCATAAACCTTATCTTAGGCCTTCCTCTTTTCCATTTTGCTGGCAGCTCCATCCTTAGCACCCTTTTCCCAATATACCTAGCATCCCTCCACAGCACATGTCCAAACCAACGCAATCTCACCTCTCTGGCTTTGTCTCTAAACTGTCCAACCTAGGCTGACCCTCTAATATACTTATTCCTAATCCTGTCCACCCTTGTCACACCCAGTGCAAATCTTAACATCTTTAACTCTGTCACATCCAGCTCTGACTCCTGCCTTTTTGTCAATGCTACTGTCTCCAATCCATACAACGTAGCTGGTCTCACTACCCTCGTGTAGACCTTCACTTTCACTCTTACTGGTACTAGTTGGTCACAAATCATTCCTGACACTCTTCTCTACCCACTCCACCCTGCCTGTACTCTCTTCGTCACCTCTCATCCACACTTGTCATGACTCTGAACTGTTGATCCCAAGTATTTAAACTCATCCACCTTCACCAGCTCTACTCCCTGCATCCTCACCATTCCTCTATCCTCCCTCTCATTCACACACATACATTCTGCCTTAGTCCTACTGACCTTCATTCCTTTCCTCTCTAAAGCATATCTCCACCTCTCCAGGGTCTCCTCAACCTGTTCACTGCTATCACTACAGATCACAATGTCATCTACAAACATCATAGTCCAAGGGGGCTCCTGTTTGAGCCCATCTGTCAAACTGTCCATCACCATTGCAAATAAGAAAGGGCTCAGAGATGATCCTTGATGTAATCCCACCCCCACCTTAAATGCATCTGTCACTCCCACCGCATACCTCACTGTTGTCACACTATATTGTATATATCCTGTACCACACTTGGCATATTTCTCTGCCACTCCCGACTTCCTCATACAATACCACAACTCCTCTCTAGCCACCCTGTCATATGCTTTCTCTAGGTCCATAAAGACACAATGCAACTCCTTCTAACCTTCTCTGTGCGTCTCCATCAACACTCTCAGAGCAAACATTGCATCTATAGTGCTCTTTCCTGGCATGAAACCATACTGCTGATCATTAATCATCACCTCCCTTCTTAACCTAGCTTCCACTACTCTTTCCCATAACTTCATGCTGTGCCTGATCAGTTTTGTTCCCAGCACTCGAAGAGTAGAAAATATATTTCTTTATTATAATTATGGCTACATCAAAAAAAACACACTTTTAGACTGGTTTCTGCAACCTGCTTTCTTCAGTGATGAATAGACAAACCATATTGACATAATTATATACCTTAATTAATTAAACAATTGCAACATTTAAAGCAACAACACCATCATAAGGCTGAGTACCCAACAATGAATTAGAAATGATCATTTAGATCAGGGTTAAACAAACCTCCCAGCCGAATTATCCAAATGTTTTCTTTTTTGTTTAAAAGTGCATGCCAGCCTAATTTATTGGCTCCATCCCCCTGGATTTTATCAATGACCATGACATTAAATTTGGCTGTAGTATGGATTAATGTGTGTTTGTATTGGAAGTGTGCTTATTCTGAATACCACTCAAATGTTCGGACATACAGATGCTTAATGGCCTGAATGTTTGTCCTACATAAAAGGAAGAACAGGAGCATGTAGCGAAGTATACCAGCCAATCGATAGCACAGTTGGCAAAAAATCAAATATCATGAACTTTGGTGGCATTCCTACTGGAAAATGTTTTTGATTTCAATATGTACTGGCAAAAAGAGCAGTGACCACAAGGGAAGGATCCAATCAATTTGTCACCAACAATTGTAAGTTGGTGTCCCAAGTGTCCATTAGAGCTCCCCCATTTAAAATGATTGAAATGGGACCCTGATGTACGTCCCCTATGGTAGGAAAAGGAACACCTGGGAGTCAAAAATTTACACAAATCCTCATTGGCAAGGAGAATATTCCAATTATTATGAATAATGTTCCTGATGACATTCACATTTCTGCCATAGCTGGTAATAAACCTAATGGTATTATCTTTAGTTTGGAATTTGTCCCGATAATCCAAAAGATATCATCTGTCTTGGCTAGTGGCCCAAGTGCTTGCTGATGATATATGCTTGTGTTGATACCCCCTTACTCTGAATCTGTCTATGAGGTCCCTTTTGCGGATTTCAAATCTGTCCTCAGCTGAACAAATTTGCTTGATGCGTAAAAATTGTGACTTTGGTATGTTTTTAATGATGTGCTGTGGATGCAGACTGGTAGCTAATAGTCAGTTGTTATATTGTGGATGTTTGTGAAACACTTGTGAAAATAAAGTTTTGTCAGTGTTTCTTGTAACTGTGACATCCAAAAAATTAACTTGCTGTGCATTAGTATTGACCACAAATTCAATGCCCCATTTATTATCATTGAGGTATTGGATGAACTCTAATAAATATTCATGGTCAGACTGCCAGATCATCCAGTAATCAGCAAGATATCTTCTCCAGATATCTATTTCATCCAGGAAGATGTTATGAGAGCTGTCATAGATCAGTTGGTCCTTGAGAAAACCCATAAATAAATTGGCATATATGTGAGCAAAGGATGCTCCCATAGCTGTGCCCTGCACCTGCCAATAGCATTGTCCCTGAAAAAAGAACATTTTTCGTAAGAACATATTCAACCAAACATAAGAGCAGGGTATTAAATCCTGGAGGATATAAAGAATCTTTATCTAACCAATACTTTAGTGCTTCCAAGCCTGCCCAATGTGCTATGTTTGTGTATAATGCAGAAACATCCAATGTGCATAACAGCCAATCAGGCTGAAGCTGTGAGTCAGATATTATCTTCAGAAACTCAGTAGTGTCTTGAATTCTAGATCGAATGAGCTTTAATAAGGGCTGTAGATGCTTAGTCAAAAAGGCCAATATGGGTTCTGTAAGGGAACCGATGCCAGAGACAATGGGTCTACTCAGTGGTTTTTCCAAGTTCTTTTGAATTTTTGGCAACAAATAAAGAATTTGCTGATGGGGGTCAGTAACTGTAAGATGTTTCTTAACAGAGACACTGATGATGCCTTCATCAACTGCCTGTTCAGGAAAGGTGTCTATTTCCTTTTTAAAGCCTCTTTTGTTGGGAATGGTGTTCATGTATTTTGGCCTTGTGCACCAGCCGTACTTGCGAGGGCTGTTTGGAACAACTGATCAGTTTTATCCCTCTGTAGTTACCACAGCTGTGCACATCACCCTTATTCTTAAAAATTGGTACCAAAACACTTTTTCTCCACTCCCCAGGCATCCTCTCACTTTCCAAGATTTCATTAAACAATCTGGTTAAAAACTCCACTGCCGTTTCGCCTAAACACCTCCATGCTTCCATGTATTAAGTGATGATGAGGAAAATACAGTGAGTGAGGTGAACATTTTTTAAAAGCAGTGTAGGCTGGGTAACAGCAATAAGCATGTATAATTACAGTATGGAATTCACTAACTACATTCCTGTGAGATTTGTTTGGGGGGGGGTCTTGTCTGAAAAAAAGGAAGAAAGCTGTTATTGTTCTGGACCTTTGCTTTTGTGTTCTTATAATTCTGTATTTTTGGGTTATAATATTCTGCATTTTGTGATTTGTACAGCATAACCTTGGTAATTTAATGTGGCTCATATACCAGTTACACTTTCATAGCTAGTACATTCCAGGTTCTAATAACCTCTTCAAGGTGTACTTAATCATACCTTGTCCAGATTGTGCAATGATGTCCCTTAATTCTTTTTCTTCAAATGGAAGCATGTGACTGCCTGTGTCATGTTTATTGTCATTACGTACTTAAACATTTTACTCATACAAAAAAATCTTAAGTCACTCTCTACAGAGGACAGCTCTTCTTCCTGTTTTAAATTTCATGGCAAATGTTGTAATACTTTAAGTCCTCATCTCTACCATCCGCAGCCCATCAGTTCTCAGTCAGTCTGAGATGCGGTCCACAAATGTGCTTACCACATGCCTAGTACATTTTCATGGGTGTTCTGTATTGGGGCAGTATTACTGGTTTCCTGTAACTAGTGATGGATATAGTGCCCAAGACATGTTGTCATCTTCATGCAGTTAATAGACAGCATCAGTTTAATTTGACCAAGAAAGCTGGTACATTTATTGGATTTCTTTTTCCCAATTTGTTTCTATATCCATTTTACTCATCCTGTGCTTTTCTACCATATTGCACAATTTGTAACCATCAGTAGCTGGAAATAAATTTCCATTGCCCTAATTTAAGTAACATTCCAGTGATATGGAATAACTGTTCACTAACCCTAACATGTTCAGTTAATTTGGTATGGTCTTCTAAATTCTATCATACAGCCATGAAGGAATTCATGCCATCACATCATACCACTTGTAGATGCAGTTAAAAGATTAATGTGTCATGATAGACAAAGTTAAAGACTGTGCAGACATCTGGCATTATCATGCAAGGAAAACATGTTTCCTGATTCCATGAATCCTGTGCATGATGACATTCAAAGTATTGACTATTGAGACCCTGTGTCAGTCACTAGAGCTGTGCTAACTCCTGCCTGGTCATATAGTCCAATACAAAATCTAAGTGGGACTCTGTAGGCATACAAAGCCACCAAACCATGACTGCAGCAACATTTGGAAGTTAATTTCATTTTTTTCCATTTCTTTAAAACAAAAGATTCCAAATATGTTCTGTAATCTTGAGGATGTTGGGTACCAAGTAAAGAACTTTGACTTACTTTATAACTAATACAAATAGCACTTTCGACATCATTAAAAATCTGTTACATTTTAACTTAGTACAAATCTATGCTTATAGTCCCCGATGTTCCTGAAACACTTTGCTGTCTGATTGTATGCAACTAGTTTAAGACTGTAATCCACAGCAACATTTTTATTTGGAAGCCTTTTAGTATGAGAAGTTACTTATTCTTTGTGTTTTTCAGCCTCGGATGTTTATTTGGCCAGATATGACACCTTACACAATTGTTTTGACTTTGGCTTATTCCTCCCTAATAATTTATTTAAATGTCGTTTTGATTTAAAATCTAGTAAAATATTTATCAAAGTGTTCATCTGAGATAACCTGAAAGTTATATTTTTGGAGGGTCTTACATCTTTTGTGAAGAATAATTTAAAGTTTAAACTTCCATTTTCTTCCATTTTCTGAGAATGCAGTGTTCACATATCTTGTGTTTCTATGGATCCTTTATCAGTTAGGTTGTCAATATAGTGCCTATGAAAGCAGATGTGCATACGACATATGATTCTGGCATGTTTGCATGCACAACAGAACTGAGACTGTACTCTTACCTCATTCATTTTTTTTTGACCGATCATTGCTGGTGAATTGTGATTAGTAGATTTTTTCAGTATGATGTTAGACCCAAATGCATACATTCCAAAGCAGCAGTTAAACTGTTATAGTACTTTGATTTATTCACTGGAATGAAATGCATGCATATATAATAGAAACATACCCCTGGATTCACTAATCCTCTGTGTAAGACTTAATAAGTCTTACTCGGAGGCTGCAGTTGAACGGTTTGATGTCAGCACGCCATGAATATTCATGAGGGCATGCTGACTCAACCGTAACTCTTACACGGACTGAGTAGGAAAGCAGGGGGCGTGTCTGACTGCCGAGCAGTCTAAATGTGCACGCTCCTGCAAGGTCTTTAAAAAGCATAATGTCAACACACAAGAGCGAGTTCGCTCAAATGTACTTGCACCCAACACCACACTCCCTGACACTGTAAACCCCCATCACATTTATATAAAGTAAATAATTATATATATTTTTTTTAAATCCACGATATAGCTGCCCATATTTGCATGTGTGTGTGTGGGTGTGCCCACTGCTTAGCTAGAGTTAGCAATTCTGACATGGAAGAGCATAAGAAATAATGTTTATGCAAACCACACCAAATTGCAATAGCGTAATGATAGAGAGTATGCACAAAGAGAAGGCATTCACGATTTGAGTCCCACCACTCCCCTTCTTATTTATGTTTTAAATCAGTATTTGAAATAATACTAGACATATATGATTAAAATTTTATTAAAAGCAGTGACATGGCCAATGTATCAGTGAACAAAATATATATTTTTAAAGGACTCAGATATATAATAGCCTGGTGTTAAGCAATGCTTTACACAGCTAAACACAGGTGCCCATAGTTTAATAGCGCTTTACCCAGCTAAACAGAGGTGCCCATAGTTTAATAGCGCTTTACCCAGCTAAACAGAGTTGTCCATAGTTTAATAGCACTTTACCCAGCTAAACAGAGTTACCCATAGTTTAATAGCACTTTACCCAGCGCAATAGAGTTGCCCAAAGTTTAAAAGTGCTTTACCCAGCACAATGTGTTTGCGCGGACATGCGCGCCGCACCAACCAGGGCTCCGTAGGGCACCGTGGAGCAACGTAGAGCTAAGTTGCTTAAACGCAGCCACACCCCCTAGCCTGTCTAGACAGTATTAAAATAAAAGCATGACCAGGTTCGAACCCAGAACCCTGTGCATCATAATCAAAGTACAGAACCACTAAGCCATGACAACATAGGGGAAGCAGCCACTATTAACATTTATAAACTTACGAATGGTAGTTTAACCATTACTAAGCAGGTCTGCAGTCAGCCGAGAATTTTACAAAATGGCCAATCACAAAAAAGTGCGGGAAATGCGGCATATTTAAGCCCCATAGCCGGGAATACTTGCCATAACTGATTGTAGCTCACATTTGCAGTCAGAATGGCAGGTGCAGGAGAGGGTTCACTCTTCCGAGCACAACGTTGGGGCATCGAGGAGTCCAAATACATGATCTGTCTCCTTGTCCACCATCACGAGTCAAGACTCCTGCAGGGCCAGTTCCAAGGGGCGGAGTACAAGGCAGAGGCTTGGAACCGGTTAGCTCGTGACCTCACCAGTGCCAAAGGCGTTCCTCGGACTGGTGAGCAGGTCCGTCACCACCATGCAGACCTGAAGAGATGAAAGCAGGACCACCTGAACCAGTGGATACAGGACGCCCACTGGATGCAGAATGCCCCACAACTGAGTATGTAGTCATGGAATGCAGTATGTAAGAATTGATAATGGAGTATGTATAATGGATAGGTATGTCTCAATATCCCTTAATTTACTTTACAGCTGCAGGTGACCGTGCTACAAATCAGCAAACCTATGCTGATAGGCTGCTAAGGCTGTGCCGCCAGGCAGGTTAGTGATTTTTCTGCATGTATTGTTACATAAAATATGGGCAAGAGCATGAAAAAAAGTGTTGTAGTCCAATAAAACAGCCATAGAATTGCCTGAATAAGTCCTATGCATGTACTGTCAGATAAAAACGTCAGAGAGGCAGAAAAAGAGTGTAGTAACCCATTAAGAAAGGTATCATATGTCTGGAATAATATCTGTGCAGGCACTGTCATATAACATAAGTGAGTGAGCCTAAAAAAGAGATTGTTCTAACCTATTAATAAAGGTATAATATGTCTTGAACATGCCTGCCATAAACACCATTAAAACAAATAAAGGAGTGAGCCTGTGGAAAAGTGTGCAATGTCATTAATAAAGGTCTAAAACCCAGAGTGTGTCTGTGTCACAGAGTCTGAAATGTTGTTGTACCCTTGCAATATACAAACAGTACTGTTTGAAAATGTGCTGGCAACCCAGAGTTATGCAGTCCCATATGAAGTGGGTGATGGAAGTGCTAGTAGCTGTGAAACATATATACAGTCCACAATAGTCAGTTACTGGCTGGCATGAATAAGTAAACCTGGCACATGTGTAGCATGTAATTATTCAGCAGAAATGTGAGTGTGTATCAAAAAATGCAGGGCTCTGTACAAATCGAAGTGAAAATGTCATGTGAAAACATCCCAGATATGCAGATAAAGAAATATAAATGCAAACAAGAAATATGTAGCAGTAACATCTGCATCCTGGACAGTTAGTATGTCAGATATAGGTCAGGCATATATTGAACTAGCCAAACCCATGACACAACCTAATGTATGGTGGCAAGTGTAATAATACAGGTAGGGGATATACACTTGCAGTCACTGGGAATGTAGTGTAGACTAAAAGGTCATTATAAGATGTTAACCAAGGTTTTTCTACACCCTACCATATGTGCATAAACCATGCAATTCCACACCTCAATGGGTATGTGTAACCTTAAATATTTGTTGGGACATATGTCCTATTGTTATATAAATATTTGCATTATATAAATAGTTGCATTGATGTTGATGCATGTGCCCTGTTCAAACACCACGTTCATGGTGGCCTGTTGCTACCAAACATCCCAGCATGCTGTTGGAATATCCACTGTCGTTCAATATATGCATGTGTTATGCTTGCTGTTCAACTGTTGGAACCTTGGTGTGTTGGGTTAATGGGAATATTACTGCATGCTGTTACAACTAATCTGGAATGCTGTTGTTTATGTTGTAATTAAACACACCTAATCACAGAATGTATGGGAAGGCCGGTCCCAGCGGACCCACCTGTCCCTCCTCAGTTGGCGAGTGCACCTGGCACCAATGGCTCTGGTGCCCAGCTCGGGCCCCCCTCCTTCATTGGTCCTGTGCCACCTTCGGGTGGAAGTGCTGCAGGTGTTGGGGCTCGTCCCCCCATGCAAGCGTGGGTGGAGGAGGGCCACCTGTCACCCTTGCTAGGGTCTGGGCTGTGGTGCATAGGGAGAACCAGCGTTCAGTTGCTGATCCCCTATGCCAGCTCGAGGTGACAGTGGTGCATCTCTCGGGTGAGCCTGCCTGTCCTACACAGCCCTCAGCACAGCCACCCTCGGGGCTGTGAAGGTACAGTGGTGACTGCCCATGGGTGGGGATCTCAATTCCACTGTTACCATCTGTGGGCTCATGGGCTTGTGATTTCCAAGCATCCTTCCCCATCAATTGTGTTCACCCACCCCATGTGTCTAACTCCGCCCCTGTATGCATCTTGTTTGTCTTGTCTGTTTACCTCCCCAACCTGCCTCCCCAAATATACCTACTTCCTCTACCTCACATTCCACTCTCACCTGAAAAAAAAATAAAAAAAGGGGAAATCTGTTCCCACAAAAAAATTACGCCCCATACATAGCTGCCCAATTCACACACATGTCCACTGGACATGTAAACTGATAATTCTAATTGGCAGTACAACATATTTTGTTGTCCTCACCCCTCTCTCAGGGGTGGAAGGTTTCAAATTTCACACCAAATTTCAAACATATGCACAGCTGTTGCTGGTAAAGAAATGGGCAGCTATGGACCTTCCCTACACCCATCCTGCACATCCCGTGCTGGTTTCCCTACTGTCTTTCCCTCTTTGTGCCCCCTTTTTCACCACTTTCCTATCTCCCCATTTTCTTTTCTTTAAAAGAAATTAGCGCGGGGGTTAGTGGGAGTAAGCACTTTTAAGCAGTAGTTAGTGGGGATGCGCGAGTGTGAGCTTGTGTGCACTTAGCTAAGCATTGCTAGGTGTCGAGCAAACCCACACAAACCCGCTTACAACTGCTTAAAAGTGCCTTAGTCACTCTGTATGATAAGGCCCTTGTACTGCTCAGCAGCAAAATAAAATACCCTTGTCAGTCTCGAACCCGGGACCTTGGACTCACCAGTCTGCATGAAGTACCACTACACCATAGCAGATATGCAATAAATTAGTGCTGAAAGCAATATATCATGCATTACCATGAGTGAATGTAAAGGGAACATAGGAATGGCATAACACAAATCTTGTTCTGTGGGCCTTAACCAGCAGGTGTTATGGAATTGCATGACATGACTGTGAAAAGAGAATCAGCCATGCTAGTAGGGAATAATGTTAAAGTAGCACCTTACAAACCCCACACAGTATCAGAGCAGGATAAACACTGGCATATTTGCAAAGGTCACAGGCCAGACCTCCCAACAGTGACTGCTCTACAGTGATGACCCTGATTTGTAAACAAATGTTAGCTGTGCCCCTCTGACTCCCTGTGAAATGTACTAACAGTAGGCAGAAAGGTGGGGAAGCTCACTTAATGACAAATGTCAATAAGTGAGAGTAGACACTGCTTGCACTTCAGAAAAGATGTAGTAATACATATGCTCTGAATCCCCCAAAGTCTGAACTGCAAAATGTCTGAAATATAACACAGGTGTATCCCAGTTATATTTACCTTTCCCTGAGGCTGTTCAAATATATACGTGAGAGTATCTGAGGCCTGGAAGAGTCAGAAACACACAGGCATATCAGCTTGTCTGCTGTTACACAGTCTGCAAATAGCTGTAGAATGAATCCCACAAGCATGCCCTTATGTAGAAGTACAACACAGAAATATCAAAGGATGTAACCATGTACTGCTAGCAACCACCTGTGACAACGCCATTGTTCAGGTGCTGAAAAGACTGCTGTGATGCACAGTCAAAGAATACTAGGCTGACTTCTGTCTACCATCTGGATATGTCCACAGGTGGGAGCTACTCAGACAAACTACTAGCCTTTATAGACTTACAGGTACACAGCAACTCTGCATGTTCAGTAAGATAAACATCACACGATAATAAATAATGCTCTCTGCACTTCTGCACCACTACCCAAAGGTACTATATACCCATGTAGTCAGGCACAACCAAGGGTGTTGGTAGGCATACACAGTAGTGAAATATGTCCAGTTGTCCTGAGCAGACTGTGCTAATGTCAACACAAACAAACCACAAACTGTGCAGAAGTGAGTAACATAAGAATGACAGTTTAGCAGTTCACAAACAGTGCATGTGCCTGATATTCATAATTGGTAGTACACCACACTTAGTTGTTCTCTCCTCTCTCTCAGGCATGGAAGGTTTCAAATA
>NC_056727.1:416343434-416388434 GCF_019279795.1 Protopterus annectens | reverse complement strand
TTTATCATATGCAGTACACGAAAACATGCTACATTTGGCATTACCACACACCCGCTGTAAGGTCACACTTCAGTATCGCACATGTCATGCACACACACATGATGTACCTCAGGGGTAGAGGCCTATCATGGGGCTGTGCAACATTCTGCAACACATAACACAGTCATGTTAGGCAATGCTCCCTATTGGGCACCTCACACACCCATGTACAAGGTGGCTGTGTAATTCTGAATGTAGTCACGGCACTGTAGTTCAGGTACAGCATGCTAGGCGGTGGTCTTGCACATATTAGTAGCTGTGAGTGACCACAAGATGCATGATGATGATGGCACAGGATACTACACCCCATCCAGTTACAGTGACCACAGTACTACTCATAGCAGTCATTGCTTTGCACCTCAGTGTTGTGTGTGTGCAAACATATGCACCTATACACAATATGCATAGCATGTTGTCTGTATGCTTACATATGCCAGTATACACAATATGCACAGCAGTCACCATCCACACAAAGTGTCACAGATATGTCCTGGAATGCTAGTGGGTGTATAGGTCACTTGACACACATTGGGTATGTGTGGTGTTTAATGTTGTAGTCATGTAACATGCCATGCCATGTCTGGCACACACATATCTGCAATATGTCCCACACTCACCATAACCACTGTACACTGGCCATGTCGAGCATTGGGATTCCTTCACATCAACATGCACCGCACATCCCATGTGTGTACATAGCATGCATGTGCTACACCCATGCCCACTATTATCTGCTATGGACACAAACACTGCACTCAGACATGGATATCTATGTGTCACAGAGATAACACATGCAGCCTTAGCATGTATACTTGTGAGTGATGGTGCACAGGGCATTGCAGAGCTGATAATACCTGCACACCAATGTTGTGTCCATGTACACATTGTGTTCCAGGGTGTAGCCAATCACTGAACAACTACACAGTTGCATCAAAGCCATGTATACTGCCATTTAATAGGGGCATCTACACTTGCACTGCATGGTCTTGTGCAACACATATTCTGCATGCTGACACGTGTGTGGTGACTGTCTACCTTGTGATACTGACACCCACCTTCACCCACTATAGAGTATGTGTTGCATTGCTGGCATGTGTGTGTATGTGCTGTAGTGAGGTGTGTATTAGTGTTCATGTGTCCATGTGTGCATGTGTCCATGTGTGCATGTGTTCATGTGTGCATGTGTTCATGTGTGCATGCGTTCATGTATGCATGTGTTCATGTGTTCGTGTGTGCATATGTGCATGTGTTCATGTGTTCATGTGTGCATGTGTGCATGTGCAGACCATAACGTGTGTTTCCTGTCTTCCTCTCACAGGTGCTGAGTTAGGGGTTGGCGAAAGCAGCAGGCAACCTGAAGCCACTGCCACGAATAGTGGTGATGATGACACATGTATATTGGCACAGGTAGATTAGACAGGGTCTGTCGTTGGTCCGCCAATTGACAGTACACAGCATTTAACCCCATCTATGCGCACACTCATACTGTCCATACATCCCTCACCACCAATGGCCATAGGTGGCATTGACCAGGATAGTGTGGTACCCATGGCACTTGCATCCTCTCACAGCAGCCATAGCCATAGACCTGGAATGGTACCACATAGGTGGAGGTCCAGGGGTTCTCGGGGGAGCACCACTGGTCATATTGCCCCTGGCAGGAGAGCCCTCACAGGTCTTATGACGACCAATATGTTCCGGGCTGTAATGCAGGCTCAGGCACGTATGGAATGGTACACCAGGCAGGGACTTAGGGCACATAGGGCACATTACATCGCTATCAATGACAGCATCCGTGACCTTGCCGGTGCCATCTGGACTTACACCGAGGTCATTGATAGACGTTGGGGGGGGAGACATTAGATGCCCTCCACAACATGTCTTCCATGAGCCATGACCGTGTGTCACGGTTGCGACATCGACGCGGATGCATGCCAGCAACAGCAACAGCTGGCAGTGGTCGCGGATGGCCCATAGTTCACAGCCGCTTCCTTAGTGGCAGTACCAGCCCCAGCAATGCTGGGGCTGGCCTGTCCATTGACCGGCCCAGTAGACCATGTCACATGGCTCTGGCCAGTCCCAGCAGGGACATGGGTCCAGTCATCATACCTCTGCCTCTGATGACAGTACCCAGTCAGGGTTGGTACCCGATACTGTCTGTAGCACCCCTGCCAGGCACAGGTATTGTGTCCATGGCCGGAGACAGTGATCTGTACAGCCTAGCAGGTACAGTCTGTGGCTGTCCCACAAACTACCGTATATGGCAGCCACATGGTGGAGCTGTGTGCATGCAGACACACACACATTAACCAAACAACTAGGGCTCACACATACACACACACATTACATCAACATTGGCCCATGCTGTACTGTTGTCCCTCACACACACACACACACACACACACACACACACACACACACACACACACACACACAAACATGTCGATTGGATGGGTCAATGTCAGGCTCTGGCAAACAGCATAATGCTTTGTGCATATGATGATACCTGTGTCACCTCCTGTCATCTGCATCATTGATGGAGGGACAGGCTAACATGGTGCTGATGCACAGGGTGACACTATAGCAGTGTAGCAATAATAGCAGGTTGTCAACAAGGAAGTGTAACGACATCCTTGTAGGTATATCTGAGCGGACGTTATGCATCAAAGCTCTGATTGTCAATGTAGCATTGCTTACACCACTGTTAGGTGTGAGTATGTATTGTCCACCCATGTGCCACTTGGCTGAAGTGTAATGTGTTGCCAGCATGTGTTAGTGAGTGGACAGTACGTGTGTGATGTGTGCAGTACAGATTAGCAAGTGTACATCTGTGAACATGGTGGGTGCGCACTGTCTGCATGTACGTGCATAGTGGACACATGGGACGTGTGGCATACCCTGTCGTACACATTGTTAACATCTCATAGTATCTTTCAATGGCCAGTATGCATTCTACTACAGTTATGTACTAACATGGGTAGACGTGTGTATGACATGGGTTGACACTATGCTGTGGGTGATACCATTAATATCTGTCAATGATTTGCGGTCTGGTAGTATACACAACCTCAACAGCATGACTATAAGCAATCATTGGATGATGTCCTGACAAATGACACACAGTAGTAGGGAACCCAGTAACAATTGGATCCTTCCGGTGCTACACTATAACACTAACCAGTGGTAATGACCGCCACCCATTCCTGTGACCACACCTGTTTGGCATATAGCCCCCTTAGGTACATGCAGACACAATAGGGATATGTCCATCCAAATCTGGACATGCATGGATTGGCCTACAATGCATTCCTTGGATGGGACGCATATCCTACACAATGGTATCATATAGACAGATACCTGTTGTCTGATACATGCTGTATAGCAGTAAGCCGACTATGGCATAATCATCCTCATGTACTATACATACTATCCCATCAGTACCACACAGGTGGTAGCCCTCAACATGTATGTTGGGTACCAATGTGTACATACAGCCTCATGTTATGTCATGTGTCCCTTGGTATCCACATATCCATAGGTATTGTGGAGTCTCAAGGTGTATCACATAAGACATTAGAGGCCTGAATCCATATCCACAAGGCAGTCATACACCTATAAAGACTATCCATTCTTGGCAGTCTTTGTTGTGTATGACCATGTCTGACATATACCCCAGGCATATACCCTCACTCACACTACTCTTAAGTAACTGTCATGAGTGTGTGTGCCACAGATGACCTTGGCCACAGAACACGACAGTGGACGGCCTTGTCACATACATACATATGTGACCTACGATCTGAGAAGCAGCGGCACAACCTGTCAATGGAAATAAATGCATTCATGCAGTATGCAGGCTTCACACCTATGTACTGATTGAGTGGACATGTACACATATATATTTGCCACGCAGATATCTGATGTGTGCAATGCACTTACTGTTGTAATCATACTATGTCATACCATGGTAAAAGCAAAACCCACAACGCATTGACTAACAGTGACACACACACAGTCAGCATTTGCAGGATTTAAACCCCTACTTAGCTATGTTATGATACTAGAGAGCGATGCATTAACACGGCGTGCTATCTGCTTTACTGGGTGGCTTCTCTTCTCCGGCTGTGTTTGTAGGATGGTGACATCATCAGTATTTCCAAAGAGGAATGTACCTCTTTTAGTGAGTTTTCCCAGTCTCCAAAAAGGTGACACCTCTCAAAGACAATTGCACACATACACACACCACCATCACAAACACACTGTTTGCAGGATTCAAACCCCTACTTAACTATGTTATGATACTAGAGAGAAACGCATTAACATGGTGCACTATTTGCTTTCTTGGCTGGTTTCCCTTCTCCTGCTGTATTTGTAGGATGGTGACATCATCAGACTTTCCAAAGAGGAATGTACCTCTTTTAGTAAGTTTTCCCAGTCTCCAAAAAGGGGGCACCACTCAAAGGAAACTGCACACATACACATACACATACCCCCACACACACACTCACTGTTTGCAGGATTCAAACCTCTACCTAGCTATGTTATGATACTAGAGAGTGATGCATTAACAGGGCGCGCTACCTGCTTTACTGGGTGGCTTCTCTTCTCTGGCTGTATTTGTAGGATGGTTACATCATCAGTCTTTCCAAAGAGGAATGTACCTCTTTTAGTGCGGTTTCCCAGTATCCAAAAAGGGCACTCCTTTCAAAGACAATTGCACGCATACACACACACCCCCCAACACACACACTGATTGTAGGATTCAAACCCCTACCTAACTATGCTATGACACTACAGGGAGACGCATTAACATGGCGCACTATTTGCTTTATTGACTGGTTTCTTTTCTCCTGCTGTATTTATAGGATGGTGACATCATCAGACTGGACATGGTGATGTGTGTACACTTTGTTTTATGCCATTCCAGGAATGGTCCATGTGAGTCAGCAGGTATCAACAGTTTGAACAAGACCTCAGAATCCTTACCTTGTGTGATCTATCTGTGGACACATTGACATTCCGTCATATGTCAACACATATTTATGCACAGCTTGTTGGTTTTGTGGATACTACATGTGTCTGGGATGTTGATAAAGGGCTATTCAAAGTCTATGTGACACATGTGTAGATGTGTTCATTGATGTATGTCCTTGCTGGCTGCCTTGCAAAAAGTCTAGCATGTTTGGGAACCATGATCCGCACATGAACACACCACAGTTGGTAGGGTTGTGTGTATGTCAGCTTCCAATAGCTCTGTTTATGACTGCAACCATGATGGACTCCATGACCTTGCAGATCAGACTTCATAGGCGTACTGGACTTGACTTCCATTGTTGTGTTGTGCACCAACACTTGTGGGGAGTGCCATATGTAGCTGTGACACATTCAACGGTTCCACATCCTGTGTAGTGGGTGAGGCTCAGCTGACTGTTCAGGTGCATGATCTGTTTGTTCTGTAGTTTGTGCATGACACATATTGGGAATCAATGTATTCCACTTGCTGCCATGCTTTTGGCAGTGGGTGTAGCTGCTCATCCATTCTACATGTGATATCTCCTGGTATGATGATATGGAGTATTGTCGGTGGGAGGTGGGTATGCACATATGGGCCTGTCTGTCATGATGTCGGCATTGTCACTCAGGTACAGTTGGCCCTAACTCAGGACATATATGGGTAAACATTGCTATTTATGACATAGCTGAATGAGGTGTCATGATTCAGTCTGGACTCCTTCTGAGCTACTCTTTACAAAACACCAATGAACCCTACTGTGCAAATCTCTATCTTAAAACTAGTGCCCTGGCACAAAATGTTTATCTTAATTTGTTAATAGTGTAAATATTTATTGACTCTTTACGTGTTACTATTTTCTCTCTTTTTCGGTTTTTAACAGTCCTACTCTTGCAAATATTATGGGATAATGATTCCTCACTATTTTTTATTTTTTGTTAAAGTGCTTCTGTATTGTTACTATACTACATGAGAATATTTCTTTATTTGCTTATATGTTTATATATTCCTGTGCTTTTTGTTTATTGTAAGTTACTAGTATATAGTGGAGCTTTTCTCCTCGGGCCTCTGCTGAAAATGGACATGTATCCAGCCAGACTAGCCCGGTCAACAAATGTAAAATAAAATAAAATAAAATAATGAGCACTAATCCCTGTTATACTCTTTTACACGCTTAACACCCTACTGATCCTTTGTGATCAGGCTACAGAGTATGTCATGATAATATCCTGGCATGTCCAGGGGTCGGTTTTGTGTGTATTCTCCAGTCCAACTGGTGGATATTGTGATATTGACACAATGTCACATCTGCCTCATGTACACAGACAACCCTCTCCTCCTCCCGACAAACTCAGATATATGTGTGAGATGCACCTATATAGACATACAGGGTGCTGAACACTCTCGACCCATGACTGGCACAGTCTATCAGGTGGTGAAGGTAACCACATACACCACATATCAGTCTCACATATCCTCTAGCAACAGCACTCGATCCACATTATCACACATAGACATACTCAGATGCTGTAAATGTACTCTACCTAAGCAGCAGAGACCTCCAAAGCAGACACACACACACCTGCTACCCCACTACAATACCCACATATCACATAGTTCACAATGTCAGTGTGCCACACAGTCACTGCCCTTCAGGCTAAACAACACACCTAATACACTTGTAATAGGCAACACTTATTGTCAGACACACTGACGTACCACTCACCAGCCCTAACAAGGGAATAGTCACTTTGGGCTGTCTGTTGGGTGCCAGGATCTGCCACATAACACAGGCAGTCAGGTCACTCCAAAGCAAGTACAGGACTGGCACCATCATTGTCCATGCTGGTGTGTATAACCTCAGATGTTACTCCCTGGACCACATGACATGATACATGGAGGAACACTGTGATCATGTAGCCCAGGCCAGTATGACCCTGACCTTGTCTAGCATTTTACACCCACCAATTATGATGTCACAGTATACGGACACACATATCACATTTAACAGTTGCCTAACAAATTTGTTTAATTCATAGGGGATACAGTGTCTGTCAGCCTATGGTGACATGCTCAACATGCCACGTAGCTTCACTATGAACAGCTTGCACCTTTCACCCTTCGACTTTGGAATGCTGGCTAAGGCTCTTGCTACCACCATAGTGCCTTTTTTAAGCAGGGCTCAGAAGACAAACCCACCTCCATAACATTACAGGTTAAATGAAACTAAGGGTAATGCTGCTCAACAACAGTTGTGTTAACCTCATATTGCGGCCACTCAGGACTCTCCTCAGTATGGAGGATAGCGATATCTGTGCACTGACAAATGCCTGGTTCAGGCTCGCTTATTCACACCAGCACTGCCAGGTTATGTTTCATACCATACTGTCTGACAGCAAGCCTTGGAACAGACAACACAACTAGGGGGAGTATCCATATACATCACAGATACACACACCTCTGGGTTAGTAGCACTGCACAAAGCATCACAGACCATACATATACAACCACCATTGTGCAATACTGCCTTTCAGTTTGTTGCCTGCTACAGAATACACTCCCATACTCAAGAAACACACTCGGCTTTCGTGGGAACTATGAAGAATATGAAGGTCTCCACAAACACCATTATATCATATACACAAATATTGACTGGGGATACTACTCAAGCCCCGACACCCTCACCCAACAATCGCTACAATTTGTAGACTCACATGCTATGGCACAACCAGTCAGCACAGCCACAAGGGGGAATACATATTGGACCTGATCATCATCAACATGGGGACTCTATGTTCCACACCAGCGATATACCCCACATTGGTAAGGTCAGAACATACATGCATCTCACTGGACATACATATAACCTCCACACACCCATCCTGGGTAATCTTGCTGAACTTCTCATGAGCCAACATCTCACTTCACTGCAGCAAGGTGGTATCCTTCAGAGACCCTGAGACAGTGGCAAATACGGCTCACACTGCTGCATCCTTTACATACACATTCTATGGACACCTAGTGGACTGCATGGATTGTGCTATCCGAAATAACAACAGGACTCACTACTCCAATGGCAGGGGACCTGTCTGGTAGACCGCAGCCATTAATAAGCTGTACAACATCAGGAGGAAGCTACTACATGATAGAGCACAATTCCAGACTGGGAAGGCATCTGTGATCTATACTAGCAGACAGCTACGATCACTCATGAACATTTCTAAGGGCCGCTTCTACCGGACAATTGCAACAGACACGTAGGACTATCACACAGCCTTCTTCAGTTATGTCAGGAACCTGGGTGGACACTCACTGATATGCTGTGAGTTACTGCATACTGACAAAACCTACCCTGAACCCACTGGCATCGCCAACATCCTGGCAAACAGGTTCAGTGCAGATGTCTCCCACCCATCCCCCCTAACGAGCAACTATCCATCCCAACAGAGTATAACCTCCCTGACATCACACAGTAACAGGTGAGTGCTGCCTCCCCCAAAGCATACATCACAGTATCAATATGACCAGATGGTGTCCCAACCTGCATCTTACACGAGCATCATGACAGACGTAACCCTCACATTGCATCACTGTTCAATATCGGAGTTACCACAGTATATGTACCCAAGGAATGGCATAAAGCGACAGTGGTCCCGCTCCACAGAGTTGGTGCCACAATGGACCACAGGCAATATTGCCCTATAAGCTTATGTAGCCTGTTCTGCAAAGCTATGGAGTGTATTGTCATGGGACTCATACACATAGACATTGGGAACCTACGGACACTGTGTCCTACACATTTCAGTGTTGTTGTGGGCAGATCTTGCCTCTTGAACCTGTTTGTATTCTTTAAACAGCTAACAGGTCCATCGACATAGGGACGGCTGTCCACACAGCCTACCTGAACCTTGCAAAACCCTTCAACACAATAACCCACTGGGCCATTATGCATAGGCTCACCAGCATCAATATAGACACATATCTCACATGATGGATTGATACCTGGATCAGGGATAGCACCCACATGGTCAGAATTTCAGGTGCCATTTTTGACTATACACCAGTTACATGTGGCATCCCACATGGCTCAGTCCTGGGACCTCTCTTGTTCAGTATATATTTGTCTGGCATACAGGCTAACACAGGGGGAATATAGCTGAACATGTTTGCACTTGACTGCAAACTGGGTGCCATGATCAACTCTCCAGCTGCCACATGCATACTCAGACAGGGTCTCACAGAGATGGATGACTGGTGCCTGAGCCATGGCCTACAGCTAAATGCCATTAGTTGCATAGTCATCCCCTTTGGGAATAACAACATGCCCACACATTACCACATAGTTAGTACTCCATTACATACAGTAGGAGTTGTTAGGGGTTTGGGGACATGACTTGTCCGTACTGTCGCCTTTGACATTCACGTTGCCAAAGTGGTTGGACACACCTTCTACGTGGGCCACCTTATCCCATATGGTTTCACATCTAGATCGAGTGAGGTCATTGTGCCCCTATACTCATCACATCCATGCTTGGCTACAATGCCACATTTGGGGTGTACCTTACCCGACACCTGCAGCAACTGTACTTGCCATGGAAGTTCCTCACCAAGCAGCTCTAGGGACACACACAGATGCCCTGCACAGTTCAGATGCAATAACTCCAGCTCTACTCAGTCGCTTACCACCTACTCAGATATGATGTGTGCCTGTTTTTTACAGATATACCCAACCCACTGGACATGCTCCACCTCAGGATATCTGACTCCCTTGGAGCTACACACTCCAGGGACGTATACCTCAGCACAGATGTTAATAGGACATTGTGGAGGGACAGATTCTTATCAGAGAGGCTCCACTCACTCCAGAATGTAATCCCAGTTTCACATAGGCAGAGCCACCCACTGACCACCTACTGGAGACATCTTTACGACTGTATGGGTGATCATATGTTTACCCCTGGGATATCTTCTGTGTCCCTGCTAGACAGAGGCACACTAGCCTAAGCATACATGGGCTATCTTGTGTGACCTACTATTCACACACACAGTGTAGTAATCTGACAGGGTTGCGAATGCCAAACACACTCTGGCTAGGCTTGTACATGCCCTTGGGCAGATGGCCTAGTATCGACCTCTGAACCTATGCTAATGTTCAAGATGCACAATGTTTATTGCTGATACTGTTTGCAGGTCTTTATCATCTTTGCTTTACCAGTTTCTATGAACAACTTCGGTATCTGCAGAACATATTTGATTATGACAGGGTTCCACTATATTATAGATGTGTCTGTTGTCATATAACTGTGTGCACAGGGTGGATTGCTGTATAGTGACAGGTTCCTGGGTTAACACATGTAACTTCCAGATATGCGTGGCCCACTGCTGTACTCAGACATGGCCTAAGTGTGTGAGCATGCCCAGTTCTGCCATTCCGTGTTTTGTTGCCTGACATTTGTCTCATTTATTCAAGTGTGTGAGCATGCCCAGTGTGACCTTTCAGTATGTTGCCATCTGAGGTCCACTACATTTGTTGATGTGTGCGAACATGACCGATATTAACATTTATACTGTGTGTGTGTTGGAAGTCAGGTTCTGTTCTCACTGCAGGACTCACCTTTGTGTCATAACTCGACAAGGATTATGCTGTGCCTGTAGGGTTTCCATGAAATACTTTGCATAGACGTATCAACATTCCTTCATACAGGCTGACCACTGCAATACTGTCATGGTTTAGTGATTCAGTACTTTGGCTATAATGCATAGTATCCTAGGTTCGAGGCCCATCGCTGCTTTATATTTTCATACTGAGCAGACCAGACTGCTTAAAGGCCAATTAAGCGAATATGAGCATGTTGGCTTTTGTTCAGCTATGCCCTACTTAGACCAGGCTTGTCCGACATTGCTCAATATTCACCAACATTGCTGGACGTTGCCCAATATTACTGAACATTGACCACAGTTGTGCTAGTTGGTGTGTGCGATTTTGTTTGCATATACTACATGGTGGTAAATGCTGTTTAGCACTGCTTTATATTGCTTAACACATGGCAATCATACCTTAGGTGGTGCTATAGGGCATCCTATTTCGGATGCACATACTACACTTCCTGTACATGTTTGAAAGCAGGTAGTGTCAACTTAGGCATCCCTTTTACTATATGTGCAAGTCAGAGAGAGGTATAATTTCCAGAGTTCCTACTGAACCAGTGTATGTGCAATGCGTTGCCTCTTTGCCAAGGCCAAAGCATACTGGGCATGCCTCCTTCTGCCTACTGGGGCAGGCTCAGGTTGTTCCTCCTCTGAGTCATGCTCTGCCTGTGATGGCCTTGGCAATGGTGGGGGGCTGTTTGGCCCAGGCCTATGCTGGTCCTGCTGCAGCTGTTTTTGCAGGATCATATTATGTAACATAGCACATACCATGACAATTTGGGTACATGTAGTTGGTGAGTACTGCAAGGCTCCACCAGATGTGTCCAGGCACCAGAACCATGACTTGAGCAGCCCAAACACACGCTCTATTACATTACGTGTTTGTGCGTGTGCCTCATTATGGCATTCCTGTTCAGGTGTGTGTGTGTTTCTGATGGGTGTCATCAGCCACGGCTCCAGTGCATAGCCAGCAGCGCCCACTAGGTGACCATGTGGGATGTCCCCATTGGCAAATGTCTGGTACAGCTGCGTCAGATGCCAGATATGGGAATCATGGTAGCTTCCAGGGCAGCCTGCACACACATTCAGTATTATGCCTTGGGCATCACACATGACCTGGCAGTTGATGGAGGAGAAGCCCTTGCAGTTGAAGTAGACCCTACCCAGCTTGCCGGCTGGTGCTTTGATGCATATGTGTGTGCAGTCTATTGCACCCACTACCTCAGGGTATTCCGCTATTTGCTGGAAGAGATGCATATTGCTGGCCAATACCTCACGGGAATTGGGGAAATATACATGATCACCGACATGTGCTGACATGGCATCCAGGAACTGGTGTAGTATCCTGTATGCTGATGCCTGTGATATCCCCATCATATCACTAGTTGGTCTCTGGAAGGTACCTGTTGCTAATATTCTTAGGCCAACACATACCTTGGTTTCCACTGGGATGGATTCCCCTCTGCTGGTTCTTGTGTGAGGCGTGGCCTGCGCAGCTCAACAATTTGCTGCAGGAGGTCCCTGTCCACTCTATAGTGCTCCACTATCTCCAGCTCATGTAGCCCCTGGTAGGTTACCCTGGGCCTGTACACTCTTCTCTGTCTTCTCACTGTGGGTTGTCCAGCAGTATTTCCATTGTTACCACCCTCAGCATGTTGCATATGTCGCCTTATAACAGCAATGGCAGCCCCTAACATTTCTTTGTCTCAGTAAAGCTTTTTCAGTTTTCACTTATATTAGCTTACTGCAGTGTCTGTTGTGAGAAACATACTGAACTGTTGTTTGCAGAGTTTTAAGTGCTAGGCTGGGCTGGGCTAGTGTACTGCCTGTGTAATTGCCTGATTTTGATTGTTTTCACCTGCTAACTCTGCTAGTACTCCCTGGTAGCTTCCTACTATTTGTTGTGCTTCTTTTTTCCTTTCTGTTTCCTCGGGGGGGGGGGGGGGAGCAACACTCACACAAGTGCAAACATGCGCACAGCAGCTAAGACACGTGCACACATGCTTACACAGACTAAAACTTGCTTATTTGGGTTAAACCACGTGCACACCAGTGCAAATGCGCTTACAACTCTTTAAACAGCCTTATACATGCTTACTCCGGCTTAAACGCGTGCACTCACACTTACACGCGCTCATTCTGTTTTACTCAGGTTTACACGTGCGCACACGTGCGCATACCGGCTCAGCAAGAAACTTTGGTGTTATCCACGGCATACACCTTCCATTTCTTGCCTTTCCCTAGCTTCCCTGTTGACACACCTCTTTCCATGATGTGTAAATGACAGCTGACACATGTCACTCTGCTCCAATGAGCTTCACTTCTTTCATACATACCCCCCTCGTGATGTCACCTATCTTCTACTCTGTTACTCCCCTTATCCTACTCCTACACTCCACTGACTGTGCTCATTTGCTATGTAAACTTGTGATTCACTATCCTAATGCTCATTTACATAGGATTGCCTACTAATGCTTGGTTACATGTCTTAGACTGAGCTTCCCCCCTTGGCAACCTCTACTTGGTGGCCATGTTGTCTTCAGCCTGCCATTCCCTTGCATTGTACATTAACAATTTCAATAAAATCCACATTTGTGGGTTTTAATTTTTAGTATTCTGGGTTTTAGAGCGCAGCCTGTTTGCGCGGTGCTGTGCTATGCTTAAACATCGGAAATCAGCGAAAAAAAATAAAATATTTTTATTTTCATACTGCATCAGGAAACATTTCACATGGCCGTATATTTGGCCATTGGCATGCTTCCTGCACTGGATGCAACCTTTATTTGGAGCTGTCACGGCTCCGTTTTGCTATTTGAAGAATGGTACTCAGTTGTCAACTAAGTACATTTCTGCAAATAACCCTGCTCTTACTCGGACAGGTACCGGTTTCCTGAATTGCAAATCTACCTCATTTGCATGCCTTTCGCCTGCAATTGAGGTAATTTGCATATCCAAGCCCTGTCCGTGTAATGTCATTTTAGGAGCTCTCTTACACGCCCCCTACAGGCTGTTCCTGGATCGTTCGTCGGATATGATGGCTGCATGGAGTCTTACTCTACTCTAAGACTTCATGCAAGCCTTCGTGAATCCGGCCCACAATGAAGATACAGCCTACATCTAGGCTTTCAGATTATTATTTCCCTAATGTTTATTTTCCTCAAGTGTATTTGCTATTATTATTATACTTGAACTGTGAGACTACAGTTCATGCTTTCAGTATGCTTTTTATTCTTGCGTGAATTTACCCCTGCTACCTGCTAATCATTAATCCTCCCTTTATTAATCAGACAATTAATTTCCCTGTGGGATAAGAACCAATCACAATCGAACATCATCTAGGCAGACATCAGGGTTCTCTGGTGATTATCTAAGTCCTCACATCCAGGTGACTAACACGAATGTTCACTTGTGTAAGAGTGTGCTATAATTTCTATCTGAGGGTCCGGCATAATCTTATACACACTCACTGGTGTTTACCTCAATAATCTGAAAAAGTGAAAAGTTTGAAATTTACAAGATTAAGCCGAAATGCTCAAATCTTCTAAGCTTGAATCAACAAAAAAATGGAACAGCAATTCTTTTTGCTGGAATCTGAATTGTGCAGGACAGCTGCACAGTGGGGATTGGGACATTGATCCTTTACCTACTGTGATGTGATCTCAGAGTTGGAATATATAAATACTGGGGGGTGCAAGGATGCTTGCCACTGTGCAAAAAACAGGAGTTTTATGTGTTTTTTGAGCTTACAAGATTCAATCTTGTACGTTTTGAGCTTTAGTATTTTGAGATTCCAATATAGAACCCTCACTGGCCCTGGTCTAGAAGTTGTTCAGACTTTACCACAACAGTAAGGACCACATGATACCAGACCACTTCCATCCTCCCAGGATAGAGAGCTGGTATTAGCCCTCACTCTATTTCTCCTTCAGCAGCTCCACTAGCATCCAGAACACTCCATCCATCCATTCCTCCTCAACCCCTTTCTCCCATTTTGCGCATGGAGTTGGGGTGTCACTTCAACAGTGACAATCATCTCAAGCCAAGTTTTACACTGCTGGGTGACTAGCCCTGCCATGGTAGTTCATTTGAACTACTCACTCACAAACACACTTTCAGCTCTGGCCAATTTAGAGAGTGCAATCCACCTACTGCATGTCTTTGGAATGTGGGAGGAAACCAGAGCATCAGTGGAAACCCATGTGACCACAGGGAGGACATGCAGACTGTGCAGAGAAGGCACCCCAGCTGAGAATTGAACCAGAGAACTTCTTAATGTGAGGTGACAACTCTAACCGCTGCACCACTGCAGCCACCCCATCCAGGGCATTAATGAAATTAAGATGTCTGGCTCACAGACAGGGCTTCAGCCTTCTTTGTCAAGGAGTCAATCAATAATGTATGTGTTATGTTTGCTTTATTAGGATGTTTCTCTTTTTTGCACTGAAGTGTGACCATAGAGTTAGCACATTTAAATAAGGGGAAGGGGTGAAGTCTGCTTCATGATTTTAAACAAATCAATGTACTTTTCACCCAGATTATAGAACACAAAATCCACCTTTGTACGTTTTTGAACTATTCCCCAAAATGTGGACACTTATTGCAAAAATTCATTTCATACCATAAGGCATCTAGAAATGAAAGATTCTGATTAAGAACCCAACAATATTATCTTACTGCTACCCTCTGAAACCTAACACTGACACCTCCGATTTACTCAAAATTCTTTTTTCATAAGTAATGGCTCCTATGGCAAATTAACAAGTTGCAGTCCAAACAAAGCATGCAGCTGTGTAGACTGTCACAGTACACACTCAGTAAATAAAGGGCAGTTTGATAACTCAAAGACTGTATTGTATCTTCACACAGAGAAAATTATCACAGGCAAAAAAAGGTACTTTTAACACTGTAAATATACTGAGAATAAATATTATATGGTTCATGAACAGAATGCAAAATAGACCAGGCAGCAGGGTAGATAACAAAATGCATGACACTTTTCAGACTTTTGTCTCAGATTGGAAGTGGGTTGTTACTCTCAAAATATGCGTGAAAATGATTAGATATCTAGTGAACATTGCAATGTTGTATTAGATTGAGCATGGTGATTATGGCCTGAAACTGCAAATAAAGTAAGTTTGTAGTGCATGAAACACCGTTATTACCCTCTAAAAAATAGGAAAAACATCTTGTTCCTATCTTTTGTAATTTAAAACAAAGAGTGAGAAGGTCACTGAAAAAACAATCAGTAAAAACAAAATGAAAACTCCAGCAGATCTAGAACTTCCACTGAGTGACCTCCCAAACCTCTTGTGTCAGAGGCACATGGGATATATGCAAATGATCCTTATGAACATCAGGTTATCTTTTGTAATTTGAGAAAGGAGCTTAATACAGAGGATTATGACTGGGCCGCTAATAATAACCTGCTTATTATGTGCTTGAGAGGTGAGTGCCAAGAAATTCACCTCTGCCCATGCACATACGCACAGACACACACACACACACACACACACACACACACACACACACACACCATATACCTTACCTGTACTTGAGTGTACAGAATGTCCATGATGTTGCCACTTATTTTTTTCTCCCGTCCTTAATAACTCACATATGATTAATGTCAGTTGATGATTCCATTTGTTAGAAATTTCATTCTTCTTATTGTTCGGAAAATGCATCATAAGGAAATTCCTGTTGATCTATTAACTTTTTAAGTGGGTTAGAACAACATTTATAAAGGTTCCTTGGAGTAATCGACTGTTCTCCCCAGTTTTGTATGAAAGTCTTGCTCACCACCCCCCTCGCCAAATGTCATGGATCGTCACAGTCAATATATAATGCAAGATTCTATTTCTATTTCTTCTTGTTCAGTAAATACATCCAAATATAAGACCTGTTGCTGCTTAATATAGTCCCTGATGTCTACCCCCATACAACTTTCATGTTGCAGCCATGTTTTCCTATCATCTTTCCAGTAATTGAAATGAAGAAATGTTTCCGCAGTATCTAGTATCCTCCAATTACATGTAATGCTCAATAGATTAGGAGGAGTTAAGAGATATGAAAGCCCTTTCTGCCTTAACACACACACACACACACACACACACACACACACACACACACACACACACACACACACACACACAACCCCTCCCCCCCCAAGACTTGCCTCTAAAGCAGTCTTATCCATTGAAAGTAATGTGTGATTGTAACCTTTTGAATAAGTCCATTACCACTTCTGGAAGTAAGGACTTAGTGTGAGTGTAACCTTTTGAATAAATCCATTACCACTGTTGGCAATAAGGATTTACTGCGAGTGCAACCTTTTGAATAAGTCCATTACCACGAATAAGTCCATTACCACTGTTGGCAATAAGGATTTAGTGCGAGTGCAACCTTTTGAATAAGTCCATTACCACTGTTGGCAATAAGGATTTAGTGCGAGTGTAACCTTTTGAATAAGTCCATTTCCACTGCTGGCAGTAAGGATTTAAGCAGCCAAGTGATTTTGTGAATCCCTCATCTGACTGAAACCCTTACTGTAGGCATTTCTGGGGGAACAGCACCCTGGAATGCCTAATTAGCATTTGCTGTAAACCAGACAGACAGTCCATTATAGTGCTGCACCTCATTAGGATAATCACTGTTGTAGGGTTGTCTAAGAATGGGAAGTGGTTACTACCAGCAGTGTAAAAGCCCTACAGCTGGTGGTGACTTTTTTGAATTCCATCCTGAGTCTTTCTTATACATCTGAACTGAATGCAATGCAACTACTAAAACATTACATCTTTATTCTTTGAATAGTGTCTTATTAATTTAATAATGGTAGGTTGAAATTTAGGGTCCCTATTAGATGGACGAAAAATCAAAATCTCAAATAGCTTAGATGTTGAAAATGCTATTCTTCGTAATCGCTATTGTGAGATTGTGGTACAGTGAAGATCGGAAAATTTGCCCTTTCCTCACTGTAGTGTGATCTCAGAGTTGGAATATATATTTAGCAGGGGGTGTGGGGGGTGCAGCCCCCCCAGTAGTGATTTTGATTAACTGCAATTCCGCTCATGTGAGCGTTCGAGATTTTGAAATTTTGTCTATATAATATAGACCCTAAATTTAGCTTGAATATTTCCAGATAAAGCTGCCTAGTTGTTGTAACATTAATGTGATGTGAACTCATTTATATGTTAGCAGTAATTGTAAAGTGTTTTCTGACATATTTTTTAACCTTTAATATAGAATTCATTAATTATAATGTTAAAGCAAGTACCTCTCCTTTTCTGAATAGTGTATAAATTAATGTTATTATATTTAGGCCATCAATGACTATATTCCAAAGAATAACATTTTTAGAGCAAACTTTTAGAATCAGAGACTATAGATATTGGAAATGTGATTATTTGCTTGGTTCAGGTAAGATTTGCTTAGTTTCTGTGTAGTGACGTGTGAATGGGCGTTCCTTCATTGAAGGTTGTGCGTTAGGCCCGGCAAGCCAGTACGTAAAAATCTACTGCCAATCATTAGCGGACCGGAGTTCTGCTGTGGCGACCCCTAACCGGGAAAAGCCGAAAGACACAATCAAAATATTTTTGTAAAATTTTGATTTACTTAATTTGGTTTGTTGATTCTAGTTCATGTAATAAAATAAAATGGCAGATGAATGACAACCACTGGCATATAAAGCAGCTGCAACCTCTTCCCATGGAAAGTATTGCATATACATCTAAGTAGTAAACACCTTTGCTAAAAGCAAAATGCTTTTGTCAGCATGTTGTTTTGAAAAACAATTGCATCTTCATCAACAATGTACTGAGTACAAGTGAAACATTCTGCTGTCACTTAAAACATCAAATTAAAAAACAGTGTTACTAATGTGTTGACCTGTATTATCTGAATATGTTGCAGGTCAAAATCTGCAATAACAAAGTCAGTGACAAAACAGAATTGTACATGATTCAGCATTACTTCATAACATTTTCTCACGATTTGACCTTACTTTTCAACATGGTCCTTCCATGATAATTCTCTTTGACCGCCATAGGGGGAAACAAAAACAAAACACAGATAGTTCCATTCTGTCTGGAATGGTGTACACTCAGATGATACAGAACATTATTTTTCTTGTTTTCAGAACAGTTCACCCAACATTAACCACTGAGAAATGGTGTTTCTACTTTACCCAATTATATGTGCTATTTAGTTCTGAAATACTGCTAGAGGAATAAAATGCTTCATTGCTGTTGTCAGTAGTAAACACTTAAATCAACACAGGCAGACTGGCAGAGTATGCTTAAGTTTCTTATTACTTTTTGAAGGTTTATAAAAGCAAACATATCTAACTCATCTTTTACTGTTTTCAGGTAAAAATCTATCAAAACAGTCTCTCTCTCTCTCTCTCTCTCTCTCTCTCTCTCTCTCCCTGTCTCTTTAAACCTAGTTTACTTCATATCAGATTTGAAATAAAAATAAAACATTCCTCACAACTGTAAACACCAAGCATAATGCTGGGATGGGAGAATACATTCGTCAAAAAATATGCTTCATTTGCAGATTCTGTAATGACAACTAGAGATGGGTAGTGTAAAGACATTAATTGTTTCTCAAACTAGTTCAGGTACACCCTGCATTTTTATTATGACATTTAAAGGACAACATCAGTGTAGTAAAGTATCCCTTGGATAGAATATCAAAACGTTTGAAAATGTTTATTTTAAATGCAAATTCCACATCTGTAATGTGTTGAAGTTTAGTGTAGAAGTGTCTTTATAAAGAGTTTGCAGATATCAAGGTTTTTACGAATGAAAATAGAATTTAAATTGAACGGATTTTGCAATAGCATTAGAGGTTTGCTTCAGCAGACCATGTCACAAAACCTTTTGTGAGAAGGAAGGATAAATACAAATATAAAGGAAGGGGTGGGAGGTGTTTGATGCATTAGGACAGGATGTGGCATCAAAATAAGTACAGTAGATTTAGATAGCTGAAGGGGGCTTGGGTATTCATGTTAGGAGTGATGGACTTCAGTCTCTTCAGTGCTGGCATTTTACTGAAGTGAGTAGCAATTTGCCAGTGTCCAGGTGACTGTAGTTTGACCAGGTAGCCTTAGCTGAAGTTAGCCTTTAGGCTTGGTTTATGTAAAAGGTAAGTGGCTTTTATGTTTTATTGGTAGGTGCAGGGTTAGTTTGAGGGATGTTGTGGTGGAGTTCATTTGACAGGTTGAGGGAGGTGGGAGAGGGCCAATGGATAGGTTCATTGATGGTTAATCTTCACCCACCTTGCTCATAAAAAAGAGAGGAAGCAAAACATATAGAAACAGTTACACAGTAACACTGACATTGGCCCTTTATCATTCAACACTTATGGGCATATTTCTTTGTTTTCCTGCAGATCACTGGTACAATCCTAACAAAAACTTCTCATCATCTTAAGGAGTTTAGTTGTAGCATACCTACAATGACGGTAGATGGTGCAATTATAATTGGATGATGCTGTGGCACAGGCCTGCCACTGTGTTGAGGTTTGGGTTCTCTGCTTTGCAGTGACCATGCTGTAGGTTGGAAAGGACATGGGTAGTAACTTGGTCTGTTATGGTTGCAGTACAGTTGATCTCTTGTCCCGGAATGACTGCACACTGCAAAGCAATGGTGTTGCGGTGATTCCATGGGGAGTTCTTTAATATCATGTATGGATTTAAATTCCATAATGGTGTGCAGCCTTGACAAGATGGTGGAGAATTCCGAATGGGTGAAGCCTACAAGTTGGGTCAAAGGTTGTCCTTGTGATGTCAGATGCACTGGCTGGTACAGATTTTATAAAAAAAATAAAATGGTCAACAGAGTAAAGTTAGCTGTAAAAGCAGGTGAGCATGAGTGTTAGGAGGTTAAATTATCTGGAGGATATTTGAGGAGTCCCGAGTCCCATGTGAGGGAAGGAAGGGATACTGAGACATTTCAGATGCTCAAGTTACTGGGAAGAAAGGGCATCAGGAGGCAGAGGGTGCTAAAATAACAATAAAAGAAGGGAGTGAAAGGAAATATTTTTATTAAATATTTTCATAGCTCCCAATCTGAAACTGGTGATAATTTGCGGTATTTGAAGCTTGTGATAGAATAAATGACTGTTAGTTAATACATTGTTAGACAGTGGAGACAGTCACGAGTTATAATTGTAGGCAGCATTTTATCTGGTCTAACCCATAATCTCTTCTTCCAGAGCTTCATGTTTAAGAAAGGGATTTGTTGGGGGGGGACACACGTGCACACACACACACACACACACACACACACACACACACACACACACACACACACACAAAAAGAACTCAGCTAAGACAAATTCATGGAGGCGCTTTAATGCAGGAGAGTTAAGAGACCCAATTACAGGGTTAAGAGCTGCTTGCATAAAAAAATATATAAAAAAACGTAGCAATGTTCTTTTTGTGCCAGGTTAACGTATTGTCTAGGTCCCCTTCAATAAACATATCATACCAAATTACATTTGATGACCTTTATTAAACTTCTATAAATGTAACTTTATTGATCAATATTTTAATTTATTAAACAGAGCATAAACATCCATATAACTGTTAACTAGGGCAGCATAATCTTGCTCACCCTGACCAATGACAGCATAAACATCCATATAACTGTTAACTAGAGCAGTGTGACCTTACTCACCCTGAGCGAATAAGCAGCACCCTTACTTCCGCTCACTTACTTTTACTTTTCTTTCTTTCCCAGGGAAAGAATTCACTCATTTGGGTGTTCGCTATTAAAAGAGTTTGACTTTTACGGGTTAATGAAAAGCCATTCAATATAACAGTTTTTTGATTACGTAATATAGACCCTATGCCATCCTACCTAACCTCAATGTCCTTTTGCCACCTAAAGGATCTAATAATAATGACTAAAATGAGATTTCCTTTTCTAAAAGATCAGTTTCATAGTAATCCCACCACTATACCAATATATCAAGTATAAGGCAAAACATCTAATGACCAGAACAACATTTGCTGACCAATGAACCACTTTAATGACTTTAATACATCCATAAAGCCAATACTCTGCAGAGTGCAACCCAGTGACCTCCATTTCTCAATGCCAACCATCGCAACAAAACTTAACTTGTCAATAGTTACAGTCTGTCAGTCTTCACACTATCAAACCTATTTCAACCCTTCAGACATATAAACCACCATCAGAGATTTAGTAAAATTACCTAACCCTGTCACCTGTGCAACTGTACTAAATGGAGCTACATCCACCTTTAATCCACCCTTGTCCCGAGATTTCACCCGTCAATTTTTTTTTATTATTATTATTTATTTATTTCTTGCATTACCTTCTCAAATGGTAAATCAAAATAAACCATGGCTGGCATCCAGTAGCAACCCCAGAAACACAGTGCTTTGCTTAGACCTTCAAACTTCTGCTTAAACCATGGAAATCTATTTTTCACACATCCTCAACACACATGCATACCTTGCTATGCTCTGTCAAACCCTTCACCTAGCCTTAAAAAGGACATCCAGATAATGCACGTCCTTCTGATTGCCTACCTGCTGCTGCTAAATCCAAAGAAGAACAATGCAAAACCCTCAAAGTAGCACAGACCACTGAGCATCCCATCTACATGGCCTTGCCACAGGAAAATTCAAACACAGCTGCCATGTCCACAAATCTGACCCAACCTCACATTGTTGTGACTCTACCCCAGCTATGGACAACCTCCAATTCCCCATAATAAATCTCAAACCTGCTTCATCCTGCCCCTGACATACCTCATCCTCACCTGTCCCCACACTACTCCCAAACCACATTGATGTGCCTTAATGAGCACCTAATAAAGAAGAATTACCTGCGACCTCATTGTGTACCACTCCAGTGGCTGGAACATCCAGCTCAGCAGAATCCATCGCCTTTTGAGCACACTTCCTTTAGGCTACTGACTGATGCCCACTCTGCACTCATCCATCTGCCAAAGAAAAGAAAGCTGTAAATCCTCTGCCCACATATAAACCAAAATTTCTTAATGAAAAACCTCCCCATCTGATAGAAGTTCGTGTTCCTTTAAACACCACATTGAAAAGGTCCATCACACTTTCCTTGTTAACAATTTAACAATTTAATCACTATCAATGGTAAATAGAAATTAATTATTACTTCATAACAAGGCCTAGTCTACAAATAAAATGATCACATTTAACCATCCTATGAGCATCCTAGTGAAAGCTGTTAGTAAGGCATTAAAAATGTTCCATCTTTTACCCATTTGTGCCACATTATAAGTGGTAGCATTCCTCATCTTTGAGATGGAAGGAGAGACAACAGTCAGGGTAAAGAAGATTAAACCATTCCATACTTCTGCCAACAGATTACAGAGCTTGTGATGGCATCCATGTTAAAGGGGATGCTTTACCTAACATAACCTCCCATAACATTACCAAACTTACAAGAAGTTTCATATGAGAAACATGCACATATTAGCACCACTCACCACCACCGAAAAGCCACCATCTTCAGTCATCCACCCATTGCCACAAGAGACAAACACAGGCAGATTATTTTCATAGCTCATTTTAGGTTAACTAACTTGCAAGGATGATATAAAAATATCTTGCTTATCAATTCTGCCCCTTCATACACACAGGCACTGAGTTGGAATCAAACACTTTCTCTCATGTTTAAGAGACAAACACACTATCACTATGCTCCATTTAACATATACATTAAGCTAGCTTTCGGATTTGGGAGCTCAAAATTGAGAACCCTACAAAGTTTAAAGAAGACACCTAAATTATGAGGTAGAATTATGTCCATTCTGCCATATCTGGCAGAAGTAATATCTACTTACTGCAAGTAGCAGTGAAATTGCATGCAAGCCATACCTTTCAACCTCATAGAGCAAAACATTTGGACAAAGTCATAACAAGTATGCCCCTCAACAAAAGTGGGACAGAGGCAAAAACAGGGACAACTGTTTGAATATTGTTCCCACAAACCCAAAAAGTTGCATATGAAATCACCCCTGTAATGTTGCAAACTGCACATTGTTTTTCCAACAGAACCTTCATATTTCTCATGCTTAAACCTGCAATTACAAGCAGACTAGCCTAGAAAATTACCCCAAGTGTTTAACCATGTTATTCCCAGCGGATGTAGCTAATATAAATCATTTAACAGATTACCTTACAAGGCAACCCCCCTCCCAAAAAAAAAAAAATTATTCCCACACACTACAGTGACCAACTCACCTATATAACATTCACCGAATTAACATCAGAAGTGGTATTTTGGTTTATTAGCCTTTACAATATTACAAATCATACAAGCAGGCACTCCTTTCCAGATGACTTTCGTCATCCTCCAGTGAAGCAGGATCACTGTAAAACTTGCAACACTGTCCAATCCTGATCTTCCAGACCCAATCTCAATTCATTGAAATCCTCTGTGACCTCATTGTGCATGGCTAAAACAGCCAGAATATCCACCGTAGCAGCATCCATCATCTGTTGAGACCACTTCCTTTGAGCCACCAGCTGACATCTGCAAAGGAAAGACAACTGTAAATCCTCTGAAAGAGAGGGGGAGAGAGAATAAACAGTACACAAGCCCCAAATCCACTCTCACAATCACCTCTCTTCCCAATGAACCCAGGAAAAGACAACAAGTACACCACAACACTTACAGTACAAAGTTAGTCACCCCATCAACTGAGAGATGCTTCCACTGTAAGCAAACAGATCCTCAGATTTTCCCAACTCAGTCCATAAAAACTACTTCCACCCACACTCAGCAGAGCACAATCATATCCCCACATGAAAAGGCAAACAACAATGCTACTAACCACAGATTAACTTGGGCATCGTGTTGCCTACCTGCAGTACCCAAACCAACAAAAAGTTTGCATTAGCGTGCATTTCCAGAAAGAACTGTAATCTGAAGCTCAATGTATGTCATCATTTAGTGACTTCTAGCTCCAAAATCAGGCCATGTCATGAAAACCAGAGAAGGCATTCTCAAGCACAATTTTAAGTATTGCCCTTACTAACTAACCGGTTTACATTAGCATGAATTTTGACTAAATACCAGGATTTGTGTTACCATGCTTTCACTAAGTATGAAACTCTAATGCATGTCACCTAAACCCCTCTACCCTGTTTTTTTTTTTTTTTTTTTTATCTTCTGATGACCATATGGTTGGTGATTAAAATAACTGTTTGCTTTATTTCTGAAACAACCCAAACAAAATACCATTGACAAGATTGTACTTCTAATGCACCAGAATACCCATTGAGGATATTACATGCGTATCCATACATCTCAACCTCTCAGTACAAGAAATCCAGGCAAAGCTCTCAATCCCCTCCAACAAAGGCACAAGACATGAAGAGATTTCAAACACTGCTCAGATAAACTTAGAAAGTTGCCCGCACAAAAGCATCTGCCGGATTGGAAGTCAGAAACTCATGTGAATATCCTTATTTAGTAACACAAATTTTATGAGGAGCAGACCAAAATGTTTGCTTGTCTTTTCGGCTTTTCCTGGCTTTGGGTCGTCACAGCGGAACTGAGGCAAAAATCTGAGCACTGCATACTTCTGAACTATGTAAGATATGTGCTCATCTACTTACAGAGGTGCAGTTATAGGTTCATAGGTTCATAGGTTCATACTAGGCTATCTGCCCTAGGGCATTTATAAGCCTAGCCAGAGTGTGTTTGGCTTTCACCACCCATTTTAAATTAATTTTGCTATGCCCTTTTTTGAGGTTAATATACTGTGCCTCTGTCTAACAGTGACACAGAAGTGATACCCAGGGTAAACCTACGATCTCCCATCCACTCATCAAGATTCCTCTTGAAGAGAGTCAATGAGGGACTCTGCCTAACCTGGACTGGGATTTTATTCCAGAGTAAAGGGAGCCTCTGGGTTATGAATCTGTCCCTCCAGCATGTCCTATTTATTTCAGTGCTGAGGTTCAAGTCTCTCAAGTGCGTAGCTCGATGGGATTTGGATTTTCTGAGGTGCAGCATGTCCATTAATTTCGGGCTGGACATGGCTTTATACGTCAGACACAGATCGCCTCAGAGCAGGCAGTATGCCACTGAGTAGAGCTGGAGTTTCTTTAACTGGGCAGCATATGGCATCTGTTTGAGCCCTTTGATCCTCTTGGTGAGGTACTTTTGGGGTCTTTCCAGTTTGCGCAGGTGTCTGGTAGGGTACATCCCAAAAGGGGCATTGTACTCAATTATGGGCCTGATGAGGGATGAGAAAAGAGGTACGATGACCTCTCCTGATCTAGATGTGAATCCCTTCATGATTAGGTGGGCTATATAAAATGTTTTTCTAACCACTTTGGCCATGTGGTTGTCAAATGACAGATTGCTATCAACTTTAGTACCCAGGTCCCTAATTACTTCTTTCGTACTTAATGGATTACCACCTATGTGGTAATTTGTGGGCACTTTGTTTTTGCCAAAGGGGATGACTATACACTTTTTGGTGTTTAGGTTGAGGCCATGGCTCTGGCACCAGTTGTCTGTTTCTATGAAGCCCTTTTGGAGGACGCTTGTGTCGGCTGGAGAGTCGATTATGGCGCCCAGTTTGCAGTCATCTGTGAACTTGGTCAGCCACAGTCCTTCCGTGTTGGCCTGTACCTCCGAGAAATATATACCAAACAAGAGAGGTCCCAGGACTGAGCCTTGTGGGATGCCACTTGTAACTGGTTTGGAGTCTGACATGGCTCCAGCAAGTCTAACCATGGGGGTTCTGTCCTTGAGCCAGTTTGCAACTCATCTAGTGACATAGGGGTTTATATTTAAGCTGGTGAGCTTATCTATAATGCCTGAGTGGGGTATTGTATTGAAGGCTTTTGCGAGGTCCAGGTAGGCTGTGTGGACCACCTTCCCCTCGTCAATGGCCTTGGTGACTGTTTCAAAGAAATCAACCAGGTTTAAGAGGCAGGATCTGCCCTTAACAAAGCCGAACTGGGTAGGATCCAGTGTCTGTAGGTCCCAAATATCTTTATTTATGAGGTCCATGATGATCCTTTCCATAGCTTTGCAGACCAAGCTAGTCAGGCTTATGGGGCGATAGTTTCCAGGATCCGTTGAGGCACCACCTTTGTGGAGAGGGACCACTGTTGCTGTACGTCGCTCTTTGGTTACATATCCTGTAGTAAGGCTGAGATTGAACAGTAGTTTTATGTTTGGGTTTAGCTCTTCTTGGAGTTCATGTAGGATGCAGCCTGGGACACCGTCTGGTCCCATTGATGCTGTGTTTTTTGCTTTGCAGAGGGCAGCTCTTACCTGAGCATCTTTGATGTCAGTGGGGGCTGCACTCTGCTGGGATAGATATTTGTCCTTTTGGTGGGGAGGGGGGGAGAAGTTTGCGCTGAACCTGTCAGCTAGAATGTTGGTAATGTCTGTGGGTTCGGTGTATTTTTTGTCATTTTGGACTAATTCTGAGCATATCTGAGAATTCCCACCCAGGTTCCTAACATAACTAAAGAAAGCCTTGTGATTATCCTTAGTGTCCTGTGCAATTTTTCTCTCGAAGCTGGCCTTAGACGATTTTATGAGTGCCTGTAGTTTTTTGCTAATACTGATCAGAGATGCCTTCCCTTTTTGGGATTTTGCTCTATCATGTAGTAGCTTCCTCCTTCTATTGTATAGTTTGTTTATGGCTGGGGTCCACCAGACAGGACGTCTGCCTTTGGAGAATTGGGTCTTGGTTTTATTTGGGATTGCATGATCCATGCATTCCTGAAGGTATTCATAGAATGCGTTTATAAAGGATTCTGCGGTCTGGGCCGTATTTTCCACAGGCCCAGGGGCTTTGAAGGATTCCACCTCAGTTTTGAGGAGTGTGAAATTTGCTTTAGAGAAGTTTTTCACTGTGGTTTTCAGGGCAGGGGGTGGAGTCAGGATGTGAATATCCAGTGAGATTAGTTTATGGTCTGATCTTACCAGTGAGGGATACACTTCTGGTCTGGAGCATAGAGTCCCCATGTTGGTGATGATCAGGTCCAGTATGTTTTCCCCTCTTGTGGGAGTGGTAACAAGTTGTTCCATAGCATTTGAGTTTATAAATTCTAGGAACCTTTGGGCTAGGGTGTTGGAACTATAGTAATGCTCCCAGTCTATGTTTTGGTAGTTGAAGTCGCCCAATATAATGGTGTTTGGAGAGACCTTCATATTTTCCAGTGTTCTCAGAAAGGCCGAGTGGGGTTCCTGGGTTTGGGAGAGTGGTCTGTAGCAGGCTACAAACTGGAAGGCAGTTTTACCCACTGTTAGTTGCACATGGATATTCTCTGATGCTTCGTGCTGTGCCACCAACCTGGAGGTGTGGGTATCTTTGACGAATATTGATACTCTCCCTCCTTTTGTGGTTCGGTCCAAGTTTTGGGGCCGAAAAGCATGGTATGAGGTATAACCTGGTAGTGATGGGGTGCTCTCGGGAGCCTTGAACCAGGTTTCTGTTACTGCACAGATATCGATGTTCTCCATGCTAAGGAGAGTTTCGAGTGCATGCATCTTGAGGTTTAGACATCTGGCATTTAGTAGCATTACTCTTAGTTTCTTATCCCTTGTGATACCTATGGAATGCACATTACTGCAACTAATTATTACCCATTGCTATTATGGAATGCACATTACTACAACTAAGAGATGCATTAATCTATGACCGCTTTCCTTGCATACTGATGACTTGGACACATACCTCTCAACCTCTAAGGGCAAGAAATCAGGACAACGTCATAAATAATGGGAAGATAAAGGCCCAAAACAGGAACTACTTATAAATATTGCTCTTATATACTTAGAAATTAGAATTGCAGATTTTTCTTTAGCATGACTTTTCTGAAGTGTATGAAGCCTGAAACTCAAATGCCTGACAATATTTTCTGACTGCCCCCCTAAAACATTTGCCAGTCATCTGCCTGAAAACCAAACATTTATGAGAAGCAGACCAAAATATAAAGCAAAATGTTAGACATTATGTGAAAATCTAGACAACCGAGAAGTATACTTGTACATGCCTCCCACAGAACATGCCAGCAAATACTTATATAACAAGGCGATGACAATCGCAACAGATCTATCTCCTTGAAAAAATTAGATTTCTTGCACTAAGAGGCTGAGAAACATGCCCATCATTCAGTCTTCCAGGATCTGGCAATGTTGCACCACAAAGCCACAACCATATAAGCAACAGGTCAAAACAGGAGGCAAAATGTGACCCTCTGTGAAAAGCTGCACAGCCAAAAAGTACAGCCCCACTCCACTGACAATTAGCCCAACACAGCACATGCACAGAGATAGCCATTACACTACATCTATTGGAGCCCAAGAATACTCATTTGCAGCTTTGGCTAAGGAAATCACATCAGCGAATGGCTGCCATAGTCTACCACCACCACCAATGAATCTGAAACCTGGTTGACAGCATAGAAACAGAGCTTTTCACCAGCAAAACAACTTAAACAACCCACCAACGAAAACGGCCACTCACAATGACATGTAAGTCCCTTGCTGGATGTACAGCCTAACAAAATTGTTAAATGTGGTACTGTTTCTCCTCTTCTGTTCCTCTCACTCTCTTTTTTTTCAAAACAACATTGGTCTATCATCTATACATGGACTACCTAGCATTGCTAAAACCCATCACCCCCCTATAGCCATAATACCTTTCCAAAAGCCACAGAATCTAGCCAAAATGACAGTGGCCCTTCATCTATCCCTGGACTATCTGCCATTGCTGAAACCCTTCACCCCCTACAGCTATATATATATATATATATATATATATATATATATATATATATATATATACAAACCACCTATCTCCTACAACCAGCCACCAATCAATAACCCAGGGCCTGCAGGTCATCTCGGATGTAACTCTTGCCTTAGCAAGCTCACACCAAAATGTGGTTCCTTACCCAGTTACACTTGCATAAAACCCAATAAACCCCCACCTACACTGACCTCATTGCTTCCTAATCCTCCTACATTCTCATTTAACCCTTTCATCCCCCCAACTAGCTTTCTCCCTCTATCCTCTTAATTCCCATTACTGTTTCTACCTAACCCCCACCTGAAGATGTCCCTGGACAAATTGGTTTGTTACAAAACCTCATTTATTAAAATTAGATACAATATGAAACTTCTTAATATACAGGATAAATGCTCATTAAGCAATGCTCAAAACCTGCACAGGAGAAAGAGCATTTTGTAAGTTTGATCCAGCAACTTAGAACTGAATGCATGCACAAATTAGACAACAAAACACTCTGGACTTATTTAAAAATAAACTGAAAGATCACCTACACACCTCTCAACTGTTCAGACTTAATGCAGAATATCCAGATGTTTGCCTCATATTTCTGTTCTGTTTCTCATAAAACCTAAGGTTTTCTGCCAAATCACTGATGACTGAAGTCACTAAATAATGGCATACATTTGAGTTTCAGATTACATGTCCTTCAGAAAATGCATGCTAATTCAAAATGTATTCTTCTAATTTTATAACAGCAATATTTAAACCCCATCCTTATGTTTTGGGCATTTGTCCTCCCATTATTTTAGTCTTTGTCCAGTTCTCTTGCACCAAGAGATTGAGAGATATGATTACCTATTAAACAGTGCTAAATACTCATGTTTTAAAGATGAAGGCTAAATGGGTACTGTTAGTACAAACTCTTTACTTATGCAAAACTGTTTAACAGTTGTACATATTTAATCAATAGCATAGCAACGGTGTGACAAAGGGAGCAATTGCTCCAGGTGTAAAGGGTCATCAGGCATGCTCGAGAGGCTAGCAGTTATTTCCATATTGAAATGTCAAAGTGCTGGTAGAGAAAGGCATTTGAGTTCAGTTTTTTTTGTTTTAGTCTTCAGTTGAAGAGCTGTGAGAGAGGATTTGGTGGACTGTGATTGGCTGAATTACCATATTAACCCAATCGACTTATCATAGGATCACAGGAAGTTACTAGACTAATGGCCCTAGGGCCCTTACAAGCCTAGTCAAGTTCTACCCTTATTTCCATGAAACGTCAAAATGCTGGTAGAAAAAGGCATTTGAGTTCAGTTTTTTTTTGTTTTAGTCTTCAGTTGAAAAGCTGGAAGTGAGGATTTGGCGGACTGTGATTGGCTGAATTACTGTAGGAACCCAATCGACTTATCATAGGATCATAGGAACTTACTAGACTAATGGCCCTAGGGCCCTTACAAGCCTAGCCAAGTTCTACCCTTATTTCCATAATCAGCACCTATTGCCCCTGCCCAAGAGGGACACAGGTGGAACCCCACATGGAATTTATTGTTACTCATCCAATTTTCCAGATTGTATTTGAAGAGGGCCAATGAGGCCCTTTGTCTGACATGAAGTGGGAGTCTGTTCCAAAGGTGTGGTAACCTCTGGGAGACATATCTGTCCTTCCAGCAGGTTCTATTAATGTCACATACCAGGTTAAGGTCTTTAGATTGAGTAACGCATGTACCATTTGACTTGTGGATATGCAGCATTTCCAATAAAGCAGGGTCAGAGATTGCCTTATATGCAAGACAGAGATAACCTCTGAATAATCTGCATGAAACAGAACAAAGTGACAGTGATTTCATATATTCCAGACAGGACAGATGCTGAAGACCTTGAATTTTCCTTGTAAGAAACCTTTGTTGCCTCTCCAATTGCTGCAGGTGCTTGGAAAGGTACACACCAAAAGGCGCATTGTACTCGATTATTGGCCTGGTGAGGGAAGAGTACAGGGAGGTTATAACTTTTTTTATTCTTGAGGCAATGCTAATACTTATGATATGAGCAATATAGAATGCCCTTCTTACCACTGTGGAGACATGATGATCAGAGGTAAGGTTGATATCAACCTGTGTCTCCAGGTCTGTCACCACTGAATACGTACTTAGGATGTAGCTAATGATGTGGTAGTTAGCAGAAATATGGATCTTAGCAATAGGGCTGATAATACATTTTTGCATTGAGTTTAAGGCCATGACTTTGGCACCAATTGTTTGTTTGTGTAGGACATTGACATCATTTGGAGATTCTATGACCACTCCCAGTTTGCAAACATCAGCAAACTTTGTCAGCCACAAACCTTTAATTTTTGCTTGTACTTCAGAGAAATAGATTCCAAACAGTAGAGGTCCCAGGACTGATCTCTGTGGAATACCACTGGTTACAGGTCTTCTGTTGGAGGTGGATTCCCCTATTTTGACTATATGTGTTCTATCAGTGTACCAGTTAGTGACCCATCTAATGATATAAGGGTTGATACCTAGCTGGGTGAGTTTTTCAATGATGCCTGAGTGGGGGGTAGTGTCAAAACCCTTGGCTGAGGCTATGTAGGCTGTATGCACAAATTTCCCCTCTTCCACAACCTTGGTGACTGTCACAAAGAAGTCCATTAGGTTTAACAGGCATGATCTCCCTTTGACAAATCCAAATTGAGTAGGATCTAGTGTTTGGAGATTACCAATATCTTTGTTGATAAGGTCCATGATGATTCGCTCCATGGCCTTGCAGATAAGGCTAGTCAGGCTAATAGGTCTATAGTTCCCTGGGTCAGTGGAAGCACCACATTTGTGCAAGGGAATAACAGGGTCCATTTTCCATTCAGTTGTTATGGAGCCAGTGCTTAGACTATGATTGAAAAGAGTACCCAATGGCGTTGCTAATTCTTGTTGGAGCCCATGTATGATGCAGCCTGTGATGTTATCAGGTCCCATAGATGCTGTATATTTGGCCTTAGAGAGGGCATTTATGACTTGTTCTTTAGAGATACAAGGTAGGGGACAGTTGGTAGGTTTATCATGGGGTACGTGTAAAGGGGACAGGAGAGGGATGTTTTCACAGAACCTCTCGGTCAAAAGGTAAGCTATGTCCACAAGCTCCATATATATGGTGTCATTAACTACCAGTTCAGCACAGATCTGGGCCTATTCTTTTAGGTTACAGATGTAACTAAAGAATGCCTTATGGTTGTCCTTAGTTAAGGAAGTTAATTTTGATTTGTATATTGCTATGGAGGACTTCATAAGAAGTCTTATTTGTTTGTTTAAGCTGATGAGGGAGTGTTTCCAGTTTAGGGTTTTCTCCCTATTATTCTTAAACAGCAATTTCTTCCTCTTATTGTAAAGCCTATTAATGTCAGGTGTCCACCAAGCAGGTTTGCTCTTCATTGAGGAGCTTGTTTTGGTCCTATCAGGTAAGGCTGAGTCAATGCAGTTATACAGGTGTTTGTATAAAGCACTGGTGTAGAACTCAGCATAATTGCCAGTTCCATGTAAGGGGGAGGTGCAGTAAAGCTATTTATACAATCCCATAAGAGGTTATAATATGCTTTGGAGAAGTTTTTTAGTTTAGCTGCTGCTGGAGTGGGGGGGGGGGGTCAGGTGTGATATTTATTAGAATGAGACTAATTTGTGGTTAGATCTCACCAGGGAGCACCTCGCAGTGGTGGTGCTCCAGTGATCCCCAATATTGATAAGCACCAAATCCAGGATGTTGGCACCCCTTGCATGGATGTCAACCAGCTGGTCCAGGGCACTGGAATTAATAAAGTTGAGGAACCTTTGGGCAAGTGAGTTTGAGCATGAGTAATTTACCCAGTCAATGGATGGGTTGTTAAGATCATCCAAAGCTATGGTGTTCTGATATATCTTGATAAACTCAAGTAGATCCAAATAAGCACAGTGGGTGTCCTGATTGATGGAAGCAGTCTTGTAGCTGGTAATGAATTGAATAAGTATTCTACCAACAGTTAATTACACTCAAAGTATCTCCAGGGAATCATACCGTTTAACCAGTCTGGAGGTGCAGTTATCTTTAATGACTATTGATATGCACCTCCTTTAGTTTTCACCCCTTCAGTTTGTGGTTTGAATGTGTGGAAGGAGGTGTAACCCAGTATGGCTGGGGTGTTCTCCACAGCCTTGAACCAGGTCTCCATGACTGCACAAATTTCTGTGCCTTCCAGGGTAAGGACTGCTTCCAGTGAGTGCAGTTTCATGTTAAGACTCATAACATTTAGCAGCATAACCTTGAGGTAGTTTTTAGGTGGAGTTTTTCATTAGAAATTTGGTCCTTAAGACACAGGCTAAAAAGGCACTATGGGGGTAATAAGAGCCTTAGCCAGTAGCTGAAATCTCAGGGGTGACAGATGAAGACCATCTCTGGCAAAACATTGAGGTCTGTCGATTATGTAATCCCAGGCTGACAGATACTGGATACTGGATCCTCTTACAATGACACCAGAAACTATGCCAATTATTGAAGTCAATTATTTGTTGTTTGTATTGAGGGAACCATCCTAGATGAAGGTACAATCCTGCTTAAGGCTAGGGACATACCTGCCTAAAACACATGGTCCGAGAGCTCAGTCATGTCTCTCTTCATATAGTTCAGAGAGGTACGTCTCGGGTCATTCACATCAACATGGACTATGACTGAGTCATAACAGTACCTGTTCTTGAGAGACTTGAGTGCATGTGTGATATGGCGGATCCTGGCACCTGATAGACAGCCAACCATGATCTTTTCATTATCAAGCCTGGTGAGAGGGACATCTGTGCATCTCACAATGGAATCACCTATGACTAATATGTTTGATGGTGTGTTTTGCCTTAAGGACTTGACAGGTGAGACACTGGTGTGTGACTTATTATGTGTATTGGTTCTGCAGAGGAAGTATTATGTGTAGTGTGCAAAGGTTGCTTGAATTTTATGCTCAGAAGTTACAAAGCAGACCCAGAAACAGCAAACCTGGTACTGGGCTATGCTACAGATGAACTAGTAGAGTATACAGTAAAATATGGCAAAAAACAGTTCAGACAATTCAAACAGACAGTAGATTTCAAATACAAATTACAACTGCAATATAAGAGCAAAAACAGGCACATACAGTTAGTTGGAAACAACGGATGATTCAGATATTTCAGTATCTCAGTGAAGAGCTGGTTTTAGTGCTCAAGTGATACCAAACAGTCTAGATTCAACATGTCTGAATCTGGCCTGTGCTATATAATGCAAAGTACATAAAATTGCAGTCTTATTTCTCAAAATCTTGAAAAATCCCACTAGTTTTGCTTTCTGGAGACAGAACTCTTTATTCTGTCTGATTTTGTTTAGTGAGCTACAAAATGGTCAGTGTTTAGTCAGGTTAGCTTGTTTATGATGTCATAGTCTGCAAATGCATGAAGTGATTTGGAAGTCCAGATAAATCTTGTGAATGTGATGTCCTTCATCTAGGACCTTGGTAACTCTTTGAAGAAGCACAGAAGACTGAAGACTCATGATTTACCTTGAGAAAGCCAAGCTTCTGCAAAGGACCAAGATTCTAGAGCTATTGTGTATCCTTATCTATTAGTTCTCCAGCAATTTGTTCTGTGTCTTTACAGATAAAGCTAGTTACATAGATGGTCTGATAGTTATCAAGAAAGGGACCACCCATATGGGTGTGGAATACTATGGCATGTCTACCTTCTCCTGGTACATACTCCGCAGAGATACTGTTACTGAAGATATTTTTAGGTGCTTGGCTGGATTTCACTTACTAGTAAGGTATGGTGTCTTGTCCCATGGAGTTCTTTTTTTTTTCAAAAGGTCAGTTTAATATCAATGAATAGGGAAATGGCTCCTGATCTAGTATGCAAGACCAAGGGTATAGTAGGCACAGTGAAATTGGAACTGAACTCTTAGCTAGGATATTAGCTATGGATTCTAGGTCATTGTGGTCAACACCATCTGCAATGAGTTCAGCGTAAAGCAGGTTATTATTAAAGATTTTGCCTCATAGGTAAGGCCTTATGATTGTCTTCATTGTTGGTGGCTATCCTGTGCACTTTGACATGCTTGGTGCTTCTACCTGTATTTTTGTGTTCCTAACAAATTTGGTTAAGTTTTGTTTTATGACCTGGGAGGGGTAAATATTTGTATGAGGCTAGAAACTTATGGTTCCTATATAATGTATTGATTCTATTATCTCTCCAAATTAGATGTTTGGTGAATTTTTATTTTTTATTTTTTGCTTATGATGGAAGGAAATGCTTTTCACTATACAGTGACTAATAGGTTACACGGTTCCTTGGTTACAGCTAGGATGTCAGTGTTCTGGGATTTGGGTGAGAACTGAATCATTTGTGTTTTTCAGACAGGTCACTAAAATTAAATACATTGTAGATGGGGAAATTGGTCTTGAGGCATGAAGTGATTCATAGGTTCATAGGTTCATAGGTAAGTACTAGGCTATTGGCCCTAGGGCCTATATAAGCCTAGCCAAATGGTACCCTGGCTTTTGCCGCCGAAGAAAATTATTTTCCTGTGCCAGTGTTGAGCAGAACCACAGAGGTGATCCCCGGGGAGTATTTCCTATTTCCCATCCAATCATCAAGATTTTTCTTGAAGAGTGCTAATGAGGAGCTTTGTTTGATATAGTAGTTTATTCCAGTGTATGGGAAGTCTCTGGGACAGGAATCTATCCCTCCGGCATGTTCTGTTTATTGTGGTGACAAGGTTTAGGTCCCTAGAGCATGTAGCTCGGAGGGATTGGGATTTCTTTAAGTGGAGCATGTCCAACAGCTCTGGGTTTGACATAGCTTTGTATGTTAGGCAGAGATCACCTCTGAGTAGGCGATATGCAATGGAGTAAACCTGGAGTTTTTTGAGACGGTCTGCGTAGGGCATCTGTTTGAGGTCAGTAATCCTCTTTGTGAGGTATTTCTGTGGCCTTTCCAGTTGTTGTAGATGTCTTGTGAGGTACATACCAAAAGGGAAGTTGTGCTCTATAATGGGTCTAATGAGTGATGAGTAGAGGGGAACAATGACCTCTTTTATTCTGGATGAGAAACCTTTTGTGATGAGATGTGCCACGTAGAAGGATTTCCTGACTACTGTGGTGATGTGATTATCAAAGGAGAGACTACTGTCCACCTGTGTCCCAAGGTCTCTTATCACACTTTTGGTGTTAAGTATACTACCGTCTATGTTGTAGTTCATGGGTACAGAGTTTTTACCAAAGGGGATGACAATGCACTTTTTGGCATTGTGCTTGAGGCCATGGCTTTGACATCAGGCATCTGTCTCAGTGAGGCCCTTTTGTAGGATGTCCACATCGTTAGGTGTTTCTATTATGGCTCATAGTTTGCAGTCATCTGCAAACTTCATTAGCCAAAGACCTTCTGTGTTAGCCTGTATTTCAGAGAAGTAGATACCAAACTGAGAGGACCCAGGACTGAACCCTGTGGTACTCCACTTGTCACTGGTCTGATGTTGGATTTGGAGTCTACTACTTTCACAATGTGGGTTCTGTCAGTGAGCCAGTTGGCAACCCATCTTGTGACATAGGGATTTATACCTAGTTTAGTGAGTTTATCTATAATTCCAGAGTGGGGGATGGTGTTGAAAGCCTTAGCAAGATCTAGATAGGCTGTGTGAACCACCTTACCCTTGTCTACGGCTTTGGTGACTGCTTCAAAGAAGTCTATCAGGTTTAGGAGACATGATCTGCCTTTTACAAACCTGAACTGGGTGGGGTCCATAGTTTGGAGATTACCAATGTCTTTGTTTATAAGTTCCATGATGATACATTCCATGGACTTGCAGACCAGGCTCGTCAGGCTAATGGGGTGGTAGTTCCCAGGATCCGTAGTGGCTCCCCCCTTGTGGAGTGGGATAACCTTTACTGTGCACCATTCAGCAGGCATAAAGCCTGAGGTGAGGCTATGATTGAACATGGTACTTAGGTGGGATGCCAGTTCGTTCTGTAGTTCATGTAGAATGCAGCCTGGGATGTTGTCTGGTCCCATGGATGCTGTGTTCTTGGCTTTGGAGAGTGTGGTTTTTACCTGTGCAGCCGTGATTACAGGAACTTTGCATTCTTCTGGTATAGAGATGGGCTCTTTAGGGGGTGAGATGGGGGTAAAGTTAGCACTGAACCTATCTGCCAGGATGTTGGCAATATCAGTTGGGTTCTGTATATTTAATGCCATTGTGCTGTAACTCAGAGCAGATCTAAGTGTTGCCATTGAGATTCTTGACATAGCTATAGAATGCTTTGTGATTGTCTTTAGAATCAGTGGTGATTTTGTTTTCATAACTAGCTTTGGAGGATTTTATCAGGGATCGCAGCTTCTTACTGTGGCTGACCACGGAGCTCCTCCACTCATGGGATTTTACTCTCTTTTGCAACAGTTTCTTCCTTCTGTTGTACAGTTTGTTTATGGCAGGGGACCACCAGATTGGCTTTCTTTTTTTGGAGGATAGCATCTTGGTTCTGTTTGGGATAGCACGATCCATGCACTCATGTAAGTGCTTATAAAGTGCAATTTTGTAGGATTCAGTAATCATGACTGTATTGTCCATCTGCATGGGTGTCATGAAGTTCACTACTTCTGTCTTAAGAAGCATGAAGTTGGCTTTGGAGAATTTTTACCATTGTTTCCTTATTGGGGGGGTGGGGGCAGGATGTGGATATTTAGGGTAATTAGCTTATGGTCGGATCGGACAAATGAGGCATTGATTTCAGGTGTGGAACACTGGTCACTCATGTTGGTAATGACTAGATCTAGGACATTGTTGCCCCTGGTGGGGGTGTGGACAAGTTGATCAAGGTATTGGAGTTTATGAATTCAAGAAAGCGTTGAGCAAAGGAGTCGGTACATGAGTAGTTTTCCCAGTTAATGGTGGGGTAGTTGAAATCGCCCACTATTAGGGTGTTTGGTTGAACCCTAATATTTTCCAGTACATCAAGAAAAGAGGAGTGGGAATCCGGGGGCATAGTGGGTGATCTGTAGCAAGCTACAATTTGGATTGCAGTTTTGCCCAGAGTTAGTTGCACTTGGATAACCTCGGCTGCATTATGCTGAGCAACTAGCCTAGAGGTGTGGATATCCCTAATGAATAATGGACACACCTCTGCCTTTGGTGTTCCGGTCCAGTTACATGGCTGAAAAGTGTGGTATGAGTTATAGCCTGGTAGTGCAGGGTTGTTCTCTGGAGCCTTGAACCAGAACTCAGTCACTGCACAGGTATCGATGTTCTCCATTTTAAGGAGTGCCTCGAGTGAGTGCATTTTGAGATTTAGACTTCTAGCATTGAGTAGCATCACCCTCAGTTTTTGCTTGCCTGTTCCTGTTACGGTGGTGAATTTGTCATTTGAACCTTGCCTAAAAAAGGCACTATAGGGGCGGCAAGAACCTTAGCCACTATCCAGAATCCCAGAGGTGAGAGGTGCAGGTCATCTCTGGCAAAGCATTGTGGTCTGTCGACCATGTCATCCCAGGTAGACAGATACTGGATCCCTTTAGAATGGCACCAGAAGCTTAGCCAATTGTTGAAGTCAATCATTTTGTCCTTGTACTGTGGCATCATTCTGGTTGATGGCAGAATGCTACTCAGGGCTAGGTTCATACCTGCCTGGGCTACAAGATCAGAGAGCTCTTCCATGCCTCTTTTCATGTAGTCCAGGGAGGTACATCTCAGGTCGTTCACACCAACATGGACAATGACAGAGTCATATTTGTACTTGTTGTGGAGTGACCTGAGTGCGTGGGTTATGTGGCGGATCCTGGCACCTGACATGCAGCTGACAGTAACCTTCTCCTTGTTTAGCCTGGTGAGTGGGGCTGTGGTTGAGTGGCACACTGAGTCTGCAGGCTATGTGTCATTTGGGTTGTGTTGGGGAGTGGAGGTTGCTTGCATTTCTGCTTTGTAGGTCTATGTTGCTTGAGCAGATTATTATTGATGACAAATGGTCTGATTTAACAAGAGAAAGGAAAACATGAGGTGCTGAAGAGAGGGCAGAAGAGTTAGCTATGGGAAGGTTTAAGAAGTTTTGGCCTCATGCAGAGAGAAAATATTTGTTTGAGGGACTTGGGAGATGATAATGTCAAAAAAGAACTGGGTATAGCAGTTGTTGGTCTACGTACAGCAGTCAATATTTAGGTAATTAAAGTCTCTTGATAAAAAGTTGTTTGATTTAAAGCTGAGGGAGCATATTTACATGTGTTTTTTCAAGGACATAGAGGAATATCTGGAATTACCACTAAAATAAACATTTGTTTTGTTGAACAGCTTGGACTCATGCTTTATCAAAGTTGAGGTCATTTGATGTGGGATTTGTAATAACTATAGATATGCCTCCACTGAATGAATGATAGTTGGTAAAACCAGAATAAAAGAAGTTATTTCCATAGACTAGGGCAAGGTTTCAGTAGTGAAACAGATGTGTATGTTCTGCAGGTAAAGTTTCTAAGTCATTCACTTTGTCTGTGAGGATTATTATGTTGAGTAGAGCCATTCCTGTCCCTGGCAGGTTGTAATTTGTCAGGTTCGAATGTCTAGTTATTTCACTCTGCATAAAAAAAAGCACTCTATGGGTGGAAGTTGTTTAACCAATGTGACAAAGCCCTAAAAGAGTAAGTACAGACCACCCCTGACCAAGCCTTAAGATATAGCTTGCATGTTCTACCATATTGTCATAAAATGGATCCTTCTATAATAACACCATAATAACACCATCTGTTTAGACCATCACAGAAACCAGTGATGGTTGATTTGTATTTAGGTATCATTCAAAGTGAAGGTAGTATGCTATCAACACAAGAGACTTTCCCTCCTTAAGTGCTTATGATGAGAGCTCCACAATGAATCTCCACATCTTCTCCAAGTTGGACTACTTATGATGTTTTACTCTAGCATGAGCAATTAAAATGTTATACTGATATTTTGGATTCTTCAAGGTATGAAAGGTCCTAGTGATGTTTTTAATCCTAGTACCTCAAAAACAATGGATAGCCAATATGTCTTTTGCCATTGCCAGTGTGGAGGGTGTAGAACATGCATCCTGATTTAGAAGTCACTGATAACTAGACCATTTTTGTTATTATTGGTAAGCTGTGTCATTCTTAAGGTTACTGTCCTTTTAACTTGATTTCTTATAACAATACATGCTAATGTGGTACTAGGTATGCATACTGGTGTATCTATGTGAGCTGATTGTTTATTTGAATATGAAGTTATATGTGTCTGAGCTGTCCTATAGTGTTTTAAAGAACTTAGATAGTCCTTCAGACCACCTAAGATTACATGGGGGTGATAAATACTGTCAAAATCCAATAAATCTGCCTCCAGTTTATGTATGTAAATGCATCTGTCACAGATGGGTTTTCTGTTAGGCAATAGTAGTGGCTATTAGTAAACTTTAAGCAGCTGCTACACTGCCTCAGGATGCATCAGGAAATGAGGCCGGCCAAGAAAAGTCTGTGTTAGGGTGAGATACAGGCTGAACAGGTTAGTTATTGTGGTGGCATCAGAAGGTAAGTCATTGGATTAGATGCAATGGTAGACTTTGCTAGACTGGTTGCTAGCATAATTTTAGGCTTAGGCTAGTGAGTGGAAAAACAAGGACAGTGAATGTATTGAATGAATTAAGATAGCAAATATCAGATAAATAATAAAGCTAAATCTATAATGAGATAATGGTAGGATTTATAGATATATAAATAAGAGGAGCATTTCAGAAGTACAATTAAAATAACTGCTAACAGCTAGTTAACAGCTAGTACAGATGCTGGAAGCAAAACAACACAGAGAGTTATGCAGTTGCAGTGTAAGTAGACAAGAGGCAACAATGCACTTTCCTAGCAAGTCAGCACCTGTTATAGGCACTAGAAAAAAAAAAAAAACAACAAACAGTAAATTACTAACAAGTGGGCACTAGAAAAATACTGACCCTGCTAAAATATAAGCAATTGTCGGTACTAAAACGGGGTCCAGTTAATAATACATGAATCAATAAACATGGACAGAGTATGAAGCAGTATTAACGCAATGTTACAGCAGAAAAGCAAATGAATAACCACAGGAAAAGTATTAACATGTGTTCAAGTAATAAAGCAGTAAGCAATAAGTACCCAGAATATTGAATAAGTATCAGAAGTGTACTGAATTTAAGCTTAACAATAATATCAATCACTAGGTCATTCTTACAATAAAGGGAAAAGGAAAAGCAACTTATATAATCTATAATATACCCCCAGATTCACTATTCTTCCTTGTAAGACTAGCTTAGTTCTGCACTGAAGCGGCTGTTTAGGAGCAGCATGGCAGTGATTCAGGCATATTAATGAAAGCATGCTGCCTGAGCTCCTAAATGGACATGGAGCATGTATGAGTACCGGGGCGTGTCTGAGAGCAGAGCTCTAAGAATATACATGCCCCTGCAAGCAAGAACAGCAGGCTAGCAATAAAAATGAGTGAGTCCATTCATAGGTGTTTGCATACCCCCAGAAACATCCCCCATGTTTATAAGAGCAATAGTTAAAATATAAAATATAAACAAGCTAATTTCTTTTTATCAAACAGATAAAATTTAACCATAGGTGTGCGGGTTTGCCCATTGCTTAGCTACGTTTATTGCAGCTTAAATGGCACAAAAGTATAAATAGCAAGATATATGCAAATGAAGCAGTACTGCAAAAGTGCAGTGGTTAGAGCATTCGCCTTACGAGCAGTCACTCCCGGTTCAAGTCTCACTCCAGTACATTCCATTTTCCATGTCAAATCACTTTATGAACACTATTTTTTGTTCCATAACCTACCAAATAACATATATTTGTGAACTGGAGTACTACATTAAATGCAGATGTGAGGTGTCATTGTCATAATGTTGTAAAATCCACAGATAAACAAGTGCCCCATACAGTATATGTACACATTAATCAGGGATACAAAGCAAAGGTATAATGTGTAATGAATGATAAATACATAGAGTGTCCAAATCCACCACCTTCCCAAGAACCAGTTTACATTACTGTCTAAATTAGTGTGGGGGAAAGCAGGAGTAAGCACTATTAAGCAAGAGTAAGCATATTTAAGCAGTAGTAAGCGGGTTTAAGCCCATTTGCTTGGGGTAAGCAATGTGCACACAGGTTAAGCAATATTGAAGCTAACTCTTTGTAAGCATATTTAACCGGAGGTTAGCATTGTTTACCTTCGCGCAAACACACGCAAACCTGCTTACAATTGCTTAAAAGTGCCTTAATCACTCTGTATGCAACAGCCGCTGTTCTAGCTAGAAACAAAATAAACAGCCTTTGCAGGTCTTGAACCCAGAACCTTGCACACTATAGTCACAGTAGTTAACCACTAAGCCATCAAAGCAGTGCATGCAACTAAGGTATCACCAAACAGATCCTCACTATAGGAAAATCAAACATAACATGTGAAAAGAATCTATATACAGTTTTATTTTGTATAACCTAGTACATAACATAAATATGTGAACTGAAGTACTGCATTAAGCTCAGATGTGAGGTGTCATTGCAATAAAGTGTTGAAATCCCCTAATAAACACAAGGACCCCATACAGTGTACGTACACATGAATCATGGATACCAAACACATATATAACATGTAATGAATAATAAATCAATGCCAAACAGCAAATAGTATGCAAATTAAAAATTAAGCAATGCTAAGCATTGCACAGCCCAGCTTAGTAGGTGTAAGCAATGTGTAGGTCATCTAAATCAGATTGCCCATTGGCATACCCCTTTAAGCAATGCCAACCTCAGGTAAGGGTTTTATCATAGGTTAGCATTTTCAAAACTGTCCAGTCACTTCAAAGTGCAGGAAATAGGCCCTATTTAAACCCAACAGGCAGTAATACATCTCATAACTGGTTGCAGCTTCCTCCTGTAGGCACAATGGCTGGTATGGGAGAGGGTGTGTGTTTTTGGGAACAGCACTGGAGTATCCAGGTGTCCAGAGTCATGGCAGGACACCTTGTTAAGGACCATGACCAGAGACTGCTGCAGGGCCAGTACCAGGGTTCCCATTACAAAGCGGAAGCCTGGAACCATCTCGCCCTTGACCTCACCAGTGCCACTACCACACCTCAAGCTGGTGAGCAGGCTATGCATCACTATGCTGACCTGAAGCAGAGAAAGAGGGATCTCTTGGATCAGTGGATCCAAGAGGCTAGGAGGACAGGGGATGTCCCAGCCATGTGTAAGTATCAGTCCACTACCTGTTTAATAATTGCCAGCTCATGTATATTATGGATAGGTATGGATAAATATTCCTCTTATGTCTTTCACAGTGGCAGATGAGTGGGCTGCGAACCAGGAAGCCCATGCCTGTAGATTGCAGCGGTTGCAACGTGAGGCAGGTTAGTAATACTCTTGCATGTACTGTCATAGGAAACAAGTCAAAAGTAGCAGAAAGTTAATCACCTGTATAAAACCTGTATTGTTTAAGGCATGTACTGCATACACCAGAGAATATGGCAGGAAGAGTCTCATATAGGTTTTATGTAAATAAAAGCATAATAGCCTGACAATAAAGGTCTAACTGCTGGACTGCATGTGTTTACTCTGGTATCATATGGTAATGTAGAGTTGCAAACTCTTAATAGCACTGTTGTATTAAGCACAGTTACCCACACTGTGCTGCATAAATAAAAGGTGTAGGAATGTCTGTATATAACTGTTGTAATTACAAGAGGTCTTATAGTACAACTGAGAGAGACTTAGACAAAAAACAGTGAAACAATAGACAAGATAATCTAAATAGCACACTCAACTGAGATATGACCTGTTGTATTTTTACAAACACAGCCATGGTTCGAATCCTGGGAGGGATAGTAGGCTTTATGCAGAATCATACCCCACAACTGTACAGAAATGTCCAGAATGTCCAGTTAATTGGCCCATATCCACTGCCTGTCCCCCCCTGGCAAATCAGTGGGATGATCCCAGATGTTTAGCCAACAAATAAGAAATACATCTGATTGTCAGACATCTATAAGAACAAACCTGTCACTCTAGCAACTCCCCAAAATGTTATGAGAGTAAAAAGCCAAGTATGTCCCATCTCCACCCCGATGTTGTGAAGCTATGACCTGAGTGTGTGCAGTAACAGAGTGGGATGTATGTGCATAATAGTAATGTGGCATCTGGTAATATGTGTTGCAACATTCAGTTAGTGCTAACAAATATTGTCCCCACAGGTCTGTCAGATATGAAAACTGTGCCTAGAAATAAAAGGTTGATATCCTGTACTGGTACTGTTTACTCTGGTATTGTATGACATTGTTAGTGTTGCAGTTGCTCTGAATAATAAGGTATTACTCATTACTGTCACCCACACTGTGCTACATAATAAAACAGTCTAGGAAATCCTGTATAAGAGTGTTGTAATTACAAGGTCAGATTGTAAAACCACAGGAGACTTATAGACAGAAATCAGAGAAGATATACACAGCAATATCTATATAG
>NC_056727.1:416245934-416338434 GCF_019279795.1 Protopterus annectens | reverse complement strand
GGAAAAATGAACACAAAAACAAAATCCAAGCAAACTATCCAGAACAGACATAATTCCCACAACAGGTAGTTGAAGTATATATGCATGTAATTGACTGTAGTACTTGGTCCATAATAATGGGATAGATGATGTGGAATGATTTATATGTGCTATCAGGTGTTGTTATTATAATGATGTCCAGTTGAACAACTGCTATGGTCAATAGTGTCTGTCCCCGTGGGTAGTGGACCATACCTGTCACTGTGAAGAGTAGCACTGACTGACAAGATGTAAGACATCATAGTGTGTGTTGTGTAATGGAAAACATGTAAATTACTGTGGCCAATAGCTGCTGGTGGAATTAATGCCATAATGATGGACAAGTGGGTTCCAGAGCCCACCACTTGCAGGACACTCAAGTTAACATGTAATGTAGCATGCTGAAATGCCATAGATGTGTAATAGGCTTACCTGCAATCTGTCCCTAAATATACCCTCTAATGTTAGGCTGTGTCCATATGTGGCACCTGTCTGTGTTGTAGCAAGACAGAACAGTGCAGTTGTGCAGGAAGGAGAGTTAGAGATTGTGGACCTGATGTGGACCTGATGTCTGAATATACCCTATATATCTATCTATATATATATATATATATATATATATATATATATATATATATATGCATGCGTGTATGTCTACATATATACAACTACACATGCACACACACACACACACACACACACACACACACACACACACACACACACACACACACACACACACACACACATATGTATCTAAACACATGTCCCCTATTTTTGCATCATAGTGCTGCATGTTATGTGTGAGGCAACATCACACATATCAATACACACATATATATATATATATATATATATATATATATATATATATATATATACAACAATAAGCATGTGCAACATGGACAGTTATGTCATGTCTGAACCTCTTGTTGGGACCACATTGTCCTTGTCTGTGAAAGTGGGATTGGGAATTTGGGGAAGGATATCAGGTATATTTGTGGAGGTGGGTTGGGTTGGTAGATAGAGAAGATAGACTACAGGGGTGGTATATGACACATGTGGTGGGTACACACCTTGGATGGTGAGTGTCATCTGCGATGTGGAAGCCCCATGAGCTCCAATATGGAAACAGTGGGAACAAGGCCCCCACCCATTGTCAGTCACAACAACAGCTTCACGGCCCTGAAGGTGCTTGGGCTGGAGGCTGAGCGGGAGGTGCTTGTGGACCCTGTGATTGTGTACTGAGGGCCTCAAGGTGCTGTAGTGCATCCCCAAGTCTCTGTGAAGCTCCCTATACACCAGACCCTGGACATGACCTCGGTGACAGGATCATGTCTTTGTGTGCCCCTGGGGGGAGAACCATCCCCTGAGGTTTTTCCTCCTGAAGATAGTTTAGGACAAGTAGATAAGGAGGCCCCAGGGTGGGTCTCACATGTGATGTGGCCTGGTAATATGGCCAGATGAGGTGAGAGAGGTGGTTCCTGCTTGTAACTGTTCCCTAAACATGTTATAGTGTCACTGTTATAGAACATATGTGGGTAGTAATAGTCCACACATTCCTGGATCATGTCCAACAGCATGCCTAGATACCCCCAATAACATATAACAACAGATGTGCAGGAATCACATAGCAAACAGACCACATGCATATATTGAACCATAGTGGCCCTTACAATGGCATGCAGGTGACATTGTCCATAACAAGCCAGCTATGATAGTGTCCCCACAGGGAACATGGCTACAAACACATAGCACAAAGTGTGGCACAATACAATATATGTCCCAATGGTAGGTAAGCTATAGCCATATATATTGAGTTGTGTGAACAGTTTGTTGTCGCAGATATAGCGAGGGGGAGACAAAGATGTGTATTAAGAACTATGGTAACCTTGCTGTATGAGTTCCTCAGACCTGGTTCCATGTTTATGTCTTTCAGACAAGATGTCACATGGCAGACTATCTGTCTAGTCCGCAGATGAAAATGAGGTCATCATCATGCACCTGGTACAGCACTTCCAGGTGCTGTTTGGCAGAGTAGCCCATGAGCAGCAGGAGTGGACCACCCTGTGGAACGATCTAGGCCACAGGGTCAATGAAGTCAGCCTTCATAATTGCAGTTATGAGCAGGTCCAGCATCATTGCAGCGACCTGCTTCGCAATGCCCGTCAGCATGTTGCTGCAGTCTTGGGGGATCACCTCACAACAGGGGGGGTCATGCCATCCAGCCCCCACTGACACATGTTGAGGAGCTCCTCGCCAGCCTCATGGCATCTGCCCACCCACACACACAACAACTGGCAGAGAGTATAGTGGAGGTGGGTGCTACCCACACACTGGCAGAAGAGCGTGCAGGTAAGGCCACAAGGCACATCAGTAGACCACTGTTATATATCTATCCGCATCTGTACAGGTTGATCATGCATATGTGAGATGACATATATGTTTAGTCTGTTTCTGCGTAGTAGTAATAAACAGATGTGCATAAGCTGTAGTATTGTGGACTTGTACTGTTGATGTACAGTAATGCTGCGCCCACCCTTTACCAATGCCACAGCTGTGGCTACTGACATCACATCTCTCACACATTTATGTAGGTCCCTCTGGTATACCTCCAATGCAGCAGCTTGTAGCTGATGAGTATGGTTTATGTTCATGCTTGCCAATACACTGGTCATGTTATGGCTATGGTATATTCCATGCACACATCTAACACACCTACCCATAATACATGCCGTACATGTTCACATATTGTTATTGTTAACTGCACTGCATCACAGTGGTGATCATGATGGTGTATCTGAAGGGTATGTTAGACATATATAATATAACTAACATCCTGTCATTGCACAATGTGTCCACAGAGATGAACATAATGGTGGGACAAATGGCCTACAGTAGGGACATGTGTGAAACATCACCCTTATACAGTGCTACAACAATGTATATACCAGTATTACAATGGCAACTGTTACAGATCTACACTACGGCATATCACAATACTTCAGTCCACAACCGTTAAAACCTGCAATGTGGTCCCAACATGAGCAATGAGTGTGCAATACAGAATTGTAGGATAGGACAGCAAATATAGGGAATACATACATTCAAAAACACTGGAAGCATATGTGTGCACACAATCCAGATAAAATGTAGCGGAAGCAGCCATTGAGGTACTGACTGCATGCATTTGTCATGGAAATGCAACATTCAGCAAGTACACAACCCCAGTGTCACACCACATATTTTTCTGCTGCCCAAGACGTTTGGCCATCACACTTACCTGCAACAGAGGCAGCCGTGGCTTGCACACGTCTTACATGGCATGGCGTGGGCCCCATACCCAACAGGTAACACCCATGACCTGGACATGTAGCCATACCTCACCATTGCATATACCATGGCAAACATTGCAGACAGTCATTTATGTGGCAAGGATGTATGGGACAGGAATGATGTAGGAAATAAACAGATGGCCATCCAAGACAGATGATGTCACATGTAGCAAACTGGTCATGTGGGCTGCCTAGTAACATGGCACAGAACTGAGATGGTTGCGGGAATGAGTAGCAAGTACTGGCTGTGCAGTACCCATGTCAGCAATTGCCTGGACTCTGGAAATGTGTGGTCTATGGGTTAGGGTAATCAGATGTGACATTTATACCGCAGGAAATATCAGCCAGGCCTCTCTACAGGTAGTGTATGCATGACAGAAGAGGTACCCAAAAGTCATGCATTGCAATGTGTACTGGTGTACCATGACCACGTTGAAAACCTAGAGACAGTATCATGTAAGATACATGTGCTGCACAACCAACACCTGACCCCACCTCAGGCCCACCATTCCCATCTGTACTCTGCCAGTGCCAGTGTACACCTGTATGTTTGCCATTCATTAGCTGGGACTAGGCTGTTACACATGGTGTTCAGTATTTGGGACACTGCAAACTGACACACATGTGTAGGCCATAGTTGTCAAGCATCTGCAAAAAGGCTGAAGGTGGGGAGGGTGTGTCATCATGACACACCAGTGCACTGCAGCAGGGATCCTAAGGATGCTATGAACGGCTGTATCTGCACACAGTCTGGGTCAAGAACTGTGGCAGATGTAACCCTGACTCCACAGCAATAGTGACGGCAGTGTGTGAACTCCAAGGGATATGCACATGAGTTGACCTCGCAATCATGCAGAGTTGGGGGACATGTGTAGGGCAGACTGACCATATACTGGCAAATGCAGATGGCCCATGCTAGCATACCCCTGCCGGGAATAGTGACTGCTGTTGTACACATAACAGTAGGTGCAACAAACCATAATGATAAGGGCATGCACATATATGCACTCGTGAAGTGTATGTATCACGGTCAGCATCAGCACATCTAACACATTTGTTAGATACTGAATTTGATTGTGCAAGACATATGTCACATATCAGGTTTATGTAATGTTAACATATGCAGTGATGTGGTCCCATGGCGTATCAAGAAAGAGGGCGTCATATCAATAAGGGTGTGTACACTCCCAATAGCCACGGAAAGGTTTGATGGTTGTCAATGTAACAGTATCGTATTGGTCATATATGCACCACTGATGTTGCCACCTGTAAATCAGACATCAGACATTCACAAATGACATCTGTCCACATATCATCCCAGGTATGTGTTGGACAAACACATAGGGGCTGTGAGCATTAGAGCAGACATAACTGACACAGTAATACACATTCAGCAATGGTGTGTAAACCTGTGAGGTATGGTGCACAGTACATGGCAAGGTGCAGAAAAGGCGCACAGTAATACTGTGTACATGGGTGCAGTGTTTTCCAGGGGAAGGGGAATCACCTACTAACACAGCCCATGCATCACACACATGTATACTGTTGCTAGCATGGATTGACTATAGCTGCACTGCATGCTGTTAAGTACCATATGTTATGCATGTTGACAGATGGGTAATGGGTGGTCTGTGTGTACTATCTTTGTGCAACCTCACCTGTAGGTGTGTGTGTGGGGGGTGATTTTGTCTGTAAGTGCAATCTGGTGGAGTGGAGGGGGGTTGATGCATGTAGGATATGTGTGTGTGTGTGTGTGTGTGTGTGTGTGTGTGTGTGTGTGTGTGTGTGTGTGTGTGTGTGTGTGTGTCCATGTATGCACATGTGTGATTGTGGGTTTGTTCATACTTCAGTACTTCCCTTTGGAATCGTGCAGTACATGGACATAGACTGAAACATGACACACCAGGAATACTTGTCTGATATGTTATCTCAGGACAGCTGATTGTATAATAAGGTCTGTAGCATGGAACATTCATTGGGAGGGGAAAGTGGACACCAGGTATACTGTTAAAATTGCAATCAACAGAAAGGTGAATGACTAACCCTGTATGCAGCACTACATATGCATTAGGGAATTACTAGACAACACCAGGGAGTGTATCCATATATTACTGTTGTTCATATAATAAGTTGATTGAGCAGCAGATCTTGCATCTACTGAGCAATAGTTATGTATGATACTCCAGTGCGTGACATTATTGAGTGACCGTAGTAGCCCCTAACATATGGGGGCCATGTTGATGAAGTCTGGACATACCCAGGGTGAAAACTGGATGACAGCAGTGAGTCCTTGTAAAACCTACTGCAATCAAATCAAATGGAGTAACAGGTGATGTGTTGTGATCACTTGTCTAGGCATTTAGAAGAATGATATGTTATTGAGTGGTATTAATGAGCGTATGTTTCCAAGTGTGATGCAGGATGGGGAACTTATGTGAATAAACTTGGGACAGTCTGTAAACTCAGGGACAGGTAGGTATTATGGTGGAATGTCAATGTGTGTGTGTGTGTGTGTGTGTGTGTGTGTGTGTGTGTGTGTGTGTGTGTGTGTGTGTGTGTGTGTGTGTGTGTGTATATATGTGTGTGTGTATATATATATATTATGTGTGTGTATATGTGTGTGTGTGTGTGTGTGTGTGTGTGTGTGTGTGTGTGTGTGTGTGTGTGTGTGTGTCTATGTGTGTACTGTTATGCAATGTCATACAGGTCTTAAAGTGCATTTCTTGTTTTTCTCTCACAGGTGGTAAGGTGTGCCAGTGTCCCTCCTGCATGCAATCTGATGTTGGTGTCCATACAGACACCAAAAATGATGATAGGTGTGTTGAGGCACAGGCGTGGTTGTCAGAGGCCGAAACTGCACCTTCATTTGACATCCCCCAGTTATCCACCCCATCCCCGCACACAGTCATAGAGCCTATAGATACCCCATCACCAGAGGCCATAGCAAAAGGACAGTTGGAGTTTAATGGCAGTGCACAGGAGAGTGTGGTATCTATGGCTGCTGTGTCTGGACACAGCAGGCATAGCCAGATGTTTGGCAGGGCACCAAATAGTCAGATGTATCGGGGTGCTCATGGGAGGGCCACTGGTCATCATGCCCCTGGCAGAAATGCCAGAACTGGTACCACCAGACACATGTTTTAGACTGTCATGGGGGCAGAGGCATGTATGGAACTGTACACCAGACGGGGTCTGAGGCTGCAGAGGGCTGCTCTCTCATCTGTAAGTGACAACATCCATGAACATGCAGGTGCCCTCTGTGATTATACAGAGATCATAAATAGATGGTTGGATGAGATGGTGGGCCTCATCGACCCTGGATTGCCCATGCTAGAACATGTGGTGGGAGTGGGGCGATGGCCGCGTGGACACAGGCCAGCAACAGCAACTTCTGGAGGTCGCTGCGGACATGCAAGGACACCAAGCCCCTCTCATAGTGGCAGAGTGGCAGTACCATCCCCAGCACTGCAGGGGGGGTGGTGTCCACACCACACCACAGGAGGCCACATGCATGTGGCCCTGACCAGTCCCAGGAGGGACCTGGTTCCAGTGGACATATGTCATCATCAGGGGAGAGTAGCACATCAAGGCCTGTACCTGGACGTGTCCATGGAACCCCTGGCAGGCACAGTCTGCGTGTTCGTGGCTGGAGGTGGTGAACTGCACACCCTGCCAGGTATAGTCTGCAGCTGTCCAAGAAACACCTGTATAGGGCATATGCATGGCAGAACTGTGTGCATGCATACCCACACACTATGCAAACACACCTAGGGCAACCCCATATCTACACACACCACATCACCATTCCCACATCAACAACTTGCACCCCTCACCCACACGCATGGTGTCAAATGTATGGCCCAACCTAGGTCTCTGGCAAACCAACAGCACTCCCTGTGCATATGATGATACCTGTGCCACATCCCTGTCATCCATAACATTGATGCAGGGACAGGCTAATATGGTTCTGATGCACAAGGTGACTGTACTACAGTGTACCAATGTACTGCTGTGTAACATGTTGTCAGCAGTAATGTTTAATGATTACATGTCAGGTAGTGTAGCTGTTTAGCCATGATGCATTACAGCTGTTAGTAACACTGAGTGATTGTGGTCTCCATAATGTTATCCATTTGTGTTGTAGGTGTACATGTGTCAGCAGGAGGATGGTCTGCTGTCATATCTCACAATGGGTATGGCACTGTGGTGACACCATGGCTGTGCCATATCCTGGGTACAGTTGAACATGTCACAGGTCTGTGTAACAGTTACTGCGTGTGCCACATGGACAGGTGACCCCCTGGGATATGTATATTCAGCAACCTGAAGTAGATCCCTCCACGTACATGCTTGGCAACACTGGGACTAGACCCCTACCTAGGTATGTAGTGCTACTGATGTGTGTGGCTTTACTTGCACACACCACACAGCATTTAGGATGAAGCATGTTCTAGGTTACATGTTACATGCAGAACATTCCCATGTATGTACAGTATGGAAATAGGGGATGTAATGGCTGTATATGGACAATACATAGTGTGACATACCATCATAAACACATTAACGGACACATAACAGGCAGTCACACATCCAAGAGACCTGGGCCTATCAGTACTAACTAACTTGTCAGTGTGTCCAATGTGTTACAGGTAGGCTGCACACAGCACATGCATAACTGGGCTAGATTGTGTTATCAGTTACCTTTATGGTTGATGGTGATGGTGGTCATCATACAGTGGTACATGGGACATGTACTAGTGGTACCATGGTATAACAACAGTGTACACAGCACCCACACCCCACTGTGGATATTGTATGCACTGGAACCCATGATGACACTCTGACATACCCACCATCACACATTGACCAGGACTGCAATACAACCCATTGTCCATCCCAAGAGTGGTACTACAGGGATATGCATCTAAAGCACATGCCACAAGTATAGTAGGGTGATGCATTGTCATGCCTTTCCTATGGGCAGCAACATCACTATCCATACTACTGTGTGGCAATGCATATTGTAATAGGAGTATGCGGCCTTGAAATGCTGTACCCTACAAATATACACACACGCACACATACACACACTTGCCAGAACACAGTGGCTATCAAGCCATTTGTACAACAGTGCTGTGCTGGTACTGCAAGGCTCAGGTAGCCTTTAGGGAGAGGAGCATAACAGGGTACATATAATGTCTGGTACAACAGCAGCCACATCTAACTATGGCAATGGGTGTTACGGTGGGTGTGAAGGGCCTCATGGTATTCCCAACTACAGGTGTACTAACACACAGACACTGATATCCTCAGTAATGCACATGTACACAATTGTCAGTACTGGGGTGCATTGTTGCAGGTGGTCATAGGTGTGTACCTGGCTATTGTCCATGGAGAGATGGGAAGTGTAGGGGATATGTGTACCGTGGTATCATGGCACCTGCCATGTGCCAGCAGGCAATCTATCTACAGACACCACTGTGGTGACCCTCAGGGTGAGAGTGACATGCATCATCCAATCCTCTGGGTGCCTCCTGCAAATGGCCGGTGAGATGATCCAGTTGACATGTATGCAACATGTATTACAAAACATGGTTAGTGTCTGTGTTGGAGACCTGTACCCAAGCATATTCTGTTGACTGTGGTAGTGTAGTGGAGGTAACCATGGCATATGGTGCATAGAGGGTGTTGTGCCCTACCTGTGCCAGTTATAAAACAGCTGGGCAGACATGTCATATCCACACAAACCCTGTTAAACCAACATTACTCCAAATGTAGAAGAGCAACACTTACATTCTGTAGTCATGTCTGGAACATCCCCCTCCTGTTTGTTAACCTTTCTCCACAGTGTATGTGAGGTATATCCCAATACCATCTGTAATGCTGTTTGCCAAACACTGACATGAGGTCCTGCTCACAGTGAATGAAAAGGCCCAACACTCACATGATGTTCCTAGGTATTGGAGTGTATTTCCATGCAGTTGGCTATGGGAATGTTACCACAGCTGTTCCACATGCAATTAGCTAGTGGGGGACTAAAATTCATGCAGAGGCCATCAGCTGATCATGAGCATCACTTACAAAACACAAGCTGCAGCCTAAGCAAAGCAAATGTACTTCTCAACATCCACCAGAGAGGGAGTGAGAGAGACAGACTGAGACAATGTAAGACAGGGACGGGGTGGGAGAGTAAAACCTAAGCATGTTTGTGTCACACACTTGCCAGTACAATGTTTCAAACCCCTGATTGACCTTGTATTGCTATCACATGTATATGCAGTTATTGCATGTGCCACAGAGCTTACATGTTGGGGAGCTGATGGTGAGTGACATCTGCAACAGTGATAAAGGAGAGATATGGTAGGTGTAGTACATGTGTCTGTCCACATGAACAGGTGTCAAGATCGACACAGCTACACCCTCTCAAGGACTCACACACATTATCACAGTTGGCAGGGTCAGAATTAGACTTCCTAACTAGCTAGTTTTCTACAATACAGTAATATGCAGGTATCACATGCACCACAGGGATTATCAGGAAGATATATGGGCAAAGGGTATGTGAATGTGTCTGACATCAGAAGGCATGCTTCAGTAGGCCAATGGGAGGTGTAGTGAGTATGAATGGCATCCAAATCATTATGCTCCACACACACACACACACACACACACACACACACACACACACACACACACACACACACACACACAGACACAGGTTTCCAGAACTGACATGCATGGGTGCATTGCTTCAGAGGTGTGTAGTGGTTGACTGTGCCAGAAAGCTGTACAAGGATAGGTAAAGGGTATACCTTGACATCAGGCCTTATGAAAATGGTCTGTGGTATGGTTCAGGGGTGTAGTGTCTGGATTGGCCTACACAGGTGGGTATTGCATTCACCATCCAGTCATCTAGGTTACTATTGTGGGTGGCCAGTGTTGTGGAATGCTTGCCATGTATGTGTTCTATAGTCCATGACATGGACGGTGTCTGGGATGTGCACACATCCCACATGCATGTTCTGTGACATGTGGTAGCACATCTGGGGTGTCTGTGGCATATTGTGTACACAGATTTTTATCATCAGATGTGCCATTCCTGGCCTCATGTTGTAGGAACTGACAATTGACACCAAACTGACCCTGCACCTACATTGAGAGCATGATACAGGTATTGTCTGGTGTCAGTCACATCTGTCCATACAGGGCATGTGTATAAGGCATGGTATGTCCTTTGTGGGTTGCACTTTCTGACACTACAGTTGTTGCAAGTGTCCAGTGGGTAATATAGTGAAGGAGCACTGCATGCAATTATGTGCCTATTGTAGTGAGGGGACTGGGTGCCATGCCCCTGTAGTCTGCTGCAATCACACCATGGTTACTATCTGTGGGCAATAGACAGGAAACTACCAACATAATAGTTGTTGCCTAGCCGAGTGTGTTTATGTATAAGACATGGGTTGAGAGTGTTCTCTGGGTAATACAAGGGTTGCCTAAATTGTTTGCCAGGCCTTAATGTCACATGTAGGATTATGGATTTTCAACCCATTCTCTCTGCTGTTTGACATCTGTTATCCTTGTAAAATGGACAGTGTGACATATAATAGGCCCATCATATAAGAAATTTGCAAAATCCGCTTCGCAATGAGTCCAGTTGTTACACACCCACAGCATACGAATGACAAACACACACACACACACACACACACACACTAAGTCTCACAGTTGCCATGTCTGGGATTGGAACTCCTACCTAACTAGTACATCACACTACAGAATTACACACCTATAGCACAGGCCACGGAGATTACTGGGCTACTCCTTCCCCAAAGGTGTATTTCCATGTTAATGACATCAGCAGGCTTGCCAAAGAAGGGCAATGGAGATTGTAGTGACTGTGAATGGCCTCAAGAGCATTGCTCCCTACACAGACAAACAAACACACAAACATCCACACTTGCTATGTCTGGGAATAGAACTCCTACCTAACTAGTATATCACACTACAGTATTACACAGGTATAGGACACAACACAGAGATTACTGGGTTACTCTTTCCCCAAAGGTGTATTTCAGTGTGAATGATATCAGCAACCTTGCCAAAGTTGGGCAATGGGAAGTGTAGTTCATAGGTTCATAGTGTCATATGTTGATACTAGGCTATTGGCCCTAGGATCTATACATGCCTAGACATGACAATTCTCTGGCTATGACTTCCCACAATATTTACTTCCCTGCATCCCTGTCTAGAAGGGCAGCTGACATAATCCACAGGGTAAATGTCCTATCTCCCATCCAATTGTCCTGGTTCCTTTTTGAAGAGGGCCAAAGAGGCACTCTGCTTGACATGTATCGGTAGTCTTTTCCAGAGTCTGGGGAGTCTTTGGGTCAGGAACACATCTATCCTGCATGTATTTTTCATTGTGATGACAGGATTTGGATCCCTGGAGCATGTGGCTGTGAGGGTTGGAATTCTCTAAGTGTAGCATGTCCAACACCTGTGGGTTTGACATGGCATGGTATGTTAAGCAGTGATCACCTCTGAGAACACAATATGTGACAGTGTATAGCCGGATGATTTTCAGACATCAGCATAGGGCATCTGTGGTCATTTTATGAGGTATGTCTGCAGCCTCTCTACTTCCAGATGTCTTGTGAGGTACATACATAATGGGCTGTTGTAGTCTGTAATGGGTCTACTGAAACATGCCTACAGTGGGACAATGGCCTCCTTTTCCTGGGTGTAAAACCCTTAGTGGGAAGTGAGCTACATAGGTGGGTTTCCTGACTGTTGTGGTTATGTGGTTATGTGGTTATCAAAGGTGAGACCACTGTCCACCTGTGTCCCTAAGTCTTTTATCACACTTTAGGTGTTTAGTGTACTGCCACCTATGTGGTACTTCACAGGTACATGACCCTTTCCAGTGCGGATAACTATATATTTCTTGGCATTGACCTTGAGGCCATGGCTCAGGCACCAAGCATGTCTTTCTGTAAGGCCCTTCTGTAGAATATCCACATCATGTGGGGATTCAATATTGGCTCCCAGTGTGCAGTCATCTGTGACCTTTGTTTGCCGGTTTTGCTTACTGTTGGAATGTACTTCAGAACAGTAGAAGCCAAACAATGGCAGTGGCAGGACTGAACCCTAAGGTACTCCAACTGTCACTTGCCTGGGGCTCGGGTTGGTGTCACCTACATTTACAGTGTGGGTTGTGTCAGTACAGTAGTTGGCAGACCATCAGGTGACATTGGGATTAATGGCCAGCTTGATACATTTATCTATGATTCCAGACTGGGGGATGGTGTTGAAGAGCTTGGTGAGGTCCAGATAGGCTGTGTGAACCACCTTACCCTCATCCACGGCTCTGGAGATGGATTCACAGTTGTCATTCAGGTTGAGGTTACATGACCGGCTCTTCACAAACCCAACCTGGTTAGAGTCCAGTGTTTGCAGGTTGCCAATGCCTTTGTTTTAATTTTCATGATAATACATTCCATGGCCTTGCAGATCAGGCATGTCATACTACTGGGGCTGTAGTTCCCAGGATCCAAGGTCGATCCCCCGTTGTGGACTGGGATGACTGTAGCTGTGCGCCACATAGTGACCATGAAGCATGAGTTGTGGCTATGATTAGACATGGCATGTAGGTGAGGTGCCAGTTCAGGTTGTAGCTCATGTAGTACACAGCATGGGATGCTGATGGTCCCATGGCTGCTGTTGTCCTAGCTCTGTAGAGTGTGTTTTTTACCTACATGGCCATTATTATCAGAATATGGCAATCTATCCATGTTGAGATGGGCCCTTTGCGGGTTGGGAGGGGGGTGCAGTTGGCACTGAATCGATCTGCCAGGATATTGGCAATATCCCTCAGAGCAGTAGATGTAATATCATACTGTTGTAGTTCACAGCAGTTCTGACCATTGTCATTTAGATTCCTCACATAGCTATGGAACGGTTTGCAGTTGTCTTTGGCATCTTTGGCTATATTATGTTCCTAACTAGCTTTGTTGGATGTTATGAGGGATCTCTGCCTCTTACTGTAGCTGATAAGGGAGTATTTTGCATCCTGGAAATTCCCTTATTTCTGCAACAGTTTCCTCCTTTTGTTGTACAGTATGTTTATGGCAGGGGGCCACCACACTGGCTTCCTTTTCTTGGTGGGGAGTGTCTTGGTTCAATATTGGATGGCATGATTCAAGCACAAGAGGATGTGCTTGTACACTGCCTTCATGTATGATTCAGCAGTTGCCCTTTCAGTTCCCATCTGCATGGGTGTCATGATGTTAGTCACATCTGACATGTGTAGCATGACATTGGCTTTGGAGATGTGTGTTACAGAGGTTTCCTTACTGGGGTGTGGGGGAGGGATGTTGATGTTAAGGGTGATTAGGTCATCAGCATTCCTGACCACCGATGGGGAGACCATAGGTGTGGAGCATTGATTTCCCATGTTGGTAATGACCAGGTCTAGGATATTTGAGCCCCTGGTGGGACTATGGGTTCCTTGATCCAGTGCATTGGGAATTATGACTTCAAAGAACCATTGGGTGCATGTGTTGGTACACAAGTAGTTTTCCCAGTTAATGGCAGGGTAGTGTAAGTCACCTAGTATTAGGGTGTTTTCTTGTATCATAATGTTTCACAGTATGTTTCAAAATCTGTAGTGGGTATCATGGGGCATGATGGGGGATCTGTAGCAAGCTATACAATTTGGAATGCAGTCTAACCTACTGTTAGTTGCACATGGTGTATTTCAGACACATTCTGTTGGGCAAGTAGCCTGGTGGTGTGAATATCCTTGGTGAACATGGACACTCCTCCACCTTTATTGTTTTGGTCCTGGTTTGGTGGCCAACAGGTGTGGTGAGAGCTGTACCTGGTATTGCAGGGGTGCTCTCTGGAGGCTTGGATCATGTCTCTGTTACTGCACAGTTATCAATGTTCTCCATTTGTAGGTGTGCATAGTGACTGTGAATGGCCAAAAGAACATTGATCTCTACATATACACACACTCACAGTTGCCATGTCTGGGAATAGAACTTCTACCTAACTGGTATACCACACTACAGCATTACAAAGTTATAGGATGTGCAACAGAGATTACTGGGCTATGTCTTCCCCAAAGGTGAATTTAAAAGTGAATGACATCAGCAGGCATGCCAACGTAGGGCATTTGAAATTGTAGTGAGTGTGACTGGCCTAAAAAGCATGGATCCCTACACACGCAGACAGACACACACAGTTGCCACGTCTGGTATTAGAACTCCTACCTAACTGGTACATCAGACTACAGCCTTACACAGTTATAGGATGCATCACAGACATTACTGGGCTACTACTTCCACAAAAGTGTATTTAAAGGTGAAGACATCAGCAGGCTTGCCATAGTAGAGCAATGGGGAGTGCAGTATGTGTGTGCATGGGCCATAACCCATTCATCTAGAGGCAGACACACAACACTCAGGCACACACAGGTTTATATTCTAAAGGTACGTGTATACAACTGCTAGATGACTACTGACTTGTACAGTCATGTTACACAGTTAGCACAAGCACCACAGACACTATAGTGCTGAGGGATACCAGAGGCAAATGTCTACAGTGATTGACATTTGCACATCATGTGGTTTTGCCAATTGGATGTGTGCTGGGTGAGACAGTCCTCAAGATGGAAGGCTCTTTGTCACTGTCACTCTTCCTCACATCTATGTATGTATTTTTGGCATATTATAGTGTGTTGTCCTTGATATATGTGTGTGTATTCCTATCCAGTGTGTGTGAAAAGCATGACTCATGTGTACTGAGGAGTGTATACACTAACATCTGAGACTGTCAGATATGTATGGTCCACTGTTGTTGCCAGACATGGGCTTCATTTCTCTAAGTGTGGGATCATGCCCAGTATGACCTTTTGTATTGAATGTGTGAATCCATTCCAGGTAGTTTGTACTTCAGTGCAGACTTTTGCATTCTACACCTACAGCTAGCAAACTGTCTCTGCAGGATATCTGTAGATCGGTTGACAATATGGGGTCAAATGGCCAAAGGATAGTGGGTTACTGTAGGTACTTGTGTCTGCTTCTACTACATGGTCCTGGTGTTAGCAGAGATATTCAGACATATGTACTGTTATACACTGTGATGATTTATGTCATCAAGTACTATCAGGTATGCATATTTGCTTGCAGTGATGTCCTGGGGAACACAGGGTAAATGCAGCTGTGTCCAGTATTGTGGTCTGCAGCCCTACATATTCTTGCACAATCATGCCATTCTGAAGGGGAAGCTGCAGACACTTGCTGCTGGGTCTGTGTAAATGGTTCAGTACCTTGGTTCAGTGGTAGCAGATGATCCCATGCTAGTACATCCATCGGCATGACAGTATGGCCATATCCTGCTGTGGCCATACCTCACAACTGTACAGATTCACACTGGTTACCCAAGGGTCATAATTCTGTACATTACCCATTCATATTGTGGTTTACGAGCAGGTTTGTAGCCATCCATTCTTATGTATGCAGCCAGGGATAGTATGTGCACACAGCTGAGTTTGGGACTTCACACACTCCACATCGCCCATGCTCCAACCCCCTATTATTCTATCCTCTTCCATACATTATGAAAACATTATCTGATATGCTCCCTATAGTTATCACCTCATCCCTGCAGTAATTTGATGTTGGTCCACAGTTCATGCAGTAGGACATTGTGGACATGTTACTGTGATTTGTCCACACAGCCTTGCATTTGGGTTCTGTGGACTGTGTTATGTTGTTATGTGGGAGTCCATGACATAACATACATTGGCAGTACAGTGAGACACAGGCCATTGGCAGAGGACTGTAGGCCATTTGTTAGTGATGCAGGCCAGCTGTAGCAGCCTGTTGCATTCTGTCACTCCTACAGTCCCTGACTGCAGTACACTATATTCCCCTGGGGTGACATGGTAGGTGTGTAAGGTGTTCATGCCAATAATTTCTGCTAGTATTGATCAAGTGGTGTGGATGCTGGCAGGGAGTAGCTGCTTACAGCTAGGGACACACCTGCATGGGGTAGCTGCTCTGCATGCTGCATTCTTTCACTATTGCCATACACAGGTGGGGGTCATATTGTACTCATTCACAACAGCAGGATAAGACCGTAGAGGTACCTTTGGGTGGTGGTGGGGTGAGCTGGATGCATGTGTGCTATGGACACTACTTGCATCTGACTCACAAATATGCATGGGACATCCACCTATGCTGGCTTGTGCAGGGACATCAGCTGTTTCTCAATACTTCATTCCTATGACCTTTGTGGGCTGCCAGTGTTTGGCCAGATGACATTGGTATTCCCTACTACAAGCACAAATAATGTGCTGTTAGCCTGTATGTACAATTCAAAGGGTGTGCCCATTTAACAGTTACATATTATACACTGTCTGTCTGGGGTACTTCCCACTCTGTACTGCTTGTATATCTGGATGACATTCATGCCATGTCCATATTTCAGATGGTGACACATATTACTTCCAAACATTTACTATGGCTTACTGATGGAATGTGTTTTGCTGAGAAGCATTGTGTTTGGCACTGCAGTTGTGAGAACTTGGCCCTGTCATCGGCAGTACTGGGCAATGGCCACCAGGACAAACCTCACCATACATATGAGACTATTCTCACACAATATACAACACACACCAACCTAAGACACACAGACCTGTATATTGTACACATGCTACAATCTATCCTGCTACCTTGGCCAGCTCAGGTAATCTGTGCTCCACTGCTATTATACCTACACATACATGTTACTACATTTCTACATAGGATTGGGGGAGCACACCTGACTGTTACTACATTTCTACATAGGATTGGGGGGGGCACACCTAACGCTTGTGTACATTTGCTATGACTATACTGGTATTTCAGGTACTCCTTTTCATTCTGTATTCTAACCTATCATTCTGACTAGGGGCATATCAGTGTACTACAGGTCTTAGATTTGATTGACCTACATTTCATTTTCTAACTTCTTACCCTTCAGAACTAACATCCCACTGCCTGACCTGTTGTAGTCTGTCTGTGTAGGTCGGGGGGGGGTGTTTTCCATAGACATCAATCAGAGGCCTTAGCACAGTCTTTGTGTTTGTCTACACCTGTCCTGCTGGCTGAGACTGTTGTTGGGTATATGATCCTCTCTGACTGGCATGTTGGTGTGCTATGGGCACACATGTGGCCCAGTCCATTTTCTGCAGTGGGTTTTTTCACCTTGTTTAGTACTGGCTACTATGGTGACACCAGTATTTGTTACAGATCTCATGCTGCCACTATAGGTGTCTACTGTCTGCTGGCATTCCATTCAGCCACCCAATTCCCTTGCATGCTCACATCCACACCATAGATACCAGTAACAACACATACTACTCCATTCAGCAATTGGTAGGAAGTGTGACTTACCTTGTGGCTGTGCCAGCATTGAGGATGGTGCTGGAGGACTGACTATATCAGATGCACAAAGTACACTCCCTATACATGGTTAAGCAGAGTTAGTGTCATGTTTGGCATCCCTTTTGCTGTATGTGAGTCAGAGAGAGGTGTCATTCCGTGGGTTCCTACCGTGTCAGTGTATGTGCCATGTGTTGCCTCTTTGCCAAGGCCTAGGCATAATGGGTACACCTCCATCTGCCTACTGGGGCAGTCTCAGATTGTTCCTCCTCCGAGTCACTCTGTGGCTGTGCAAGCCTTGACAATGGTGGGGGGCTATGTGGCCCTACACCATGCTGTTCCTGCTGCAGCTGTTTCCACAGGATCATATTGTGTAGCATGGCACATACGATGACAATTTGGATACATGCAGCTGGTGAGTACTGCGAGACTCCTTTGGATGTGTCCAGGCACGGGAACTGTGACTTGAGCATCCCAAACACATGCTCTATTATGATTCTGGTCTGTGCCTCATTATGGAGTTCTTGTCTGGGTGTGTGTGTGTGCATTTCTGATGGGTGTCATCAGCCACGGCTCCAGTGCGTAACCAGCATCCCCCATTAGGTGGCCATAAGGGATGTCCCCATTGACAAATCTCTGGTACAGCTGCGTTAGATGTTGGATGTGGGAGTTGTGATAGCTTCCAGGGCAGCCAGCACACACATTCAATATAATGCCCTGGGCATCGCACACTGCCAGGTTGTGTGCAATGCCCTGGGCATCGCACACAACCTGGCAGTTGATGGAGGGGAAGTCCTTGTGGTTGATGTAGATCCTACTCCGCTCACTGTGTTGTACTTTGATACATATGTGCGTGCAGTCTATAGCACACACTACCTCAGGGTATTCTGCTATTTGGTGGAAGAGATGCATATTGCTGGCCAATCCCTCACGGGTGTTGGGGAAATATCATTGCAACCGGCATGTGCTGACATGGCATCCAGGAACTGGTGGAGTACCCTGGATGCTGATGCCTGTGAGATCCCCATGATATCCCCAGTTGGCCTTTCGAAGGTACCTGTGGCTAGTATTCTTAGGCCTACACATACCTGGGTATCCACCCGAATGGGTTCCCCTCTGTTAGTTCTGTGTGAGGTGTGGCCGGCACAGATCAACAATTTGCTGTAGGAGGTCCCTGTCCACCCTATAGCGCTCCACTATCTCCAGCTTATGTAGCCCCTGGTAGGTTACCCTGGGTCTGCACACTCTTGTCCTTCTCCTCACTGTGGGTTGGTTGTCAGCATTCTCATCCGCACCACCCTCAACATCTTCCACATATTGTTTCATGAGAGCAAAAGCAGCCCCTATCATGTTGTTGCTTATGTATGGTAAAATTTCCCAACTTGTGTACACGGGTGGTGTATAGTATGTGGGAAAAAAACAGGTGTATATCACATAATCAAAATCCCAAAATATTGAACACCATAAGCTCGAACTTGGAATGTCGAAATGTGATATAATGGAAAGCTCAGAACACCAAATTTTTTCCCATGAAAAAATTTGCTTTTCCGAGAAACACACACACAACACAAGCACACCAAAAAAAGTAATCCACACATATACACTTAAAATCCTACTTCTAACCCTACACTAAAGCATACATACACTGCTATCTATCCACTTACCTTAACCCAAACCCTAAAGTCTGTAATTATCACACAATCACCTTACCCGCTCCCTAACCCTAAGGTCTGTAACTATCGAACACCCACCTTGCCCGCTCCCTAACCCTAAGGTCCCTAACTATCGCACACTCACCTTACCCGCTCACTAACCCTAAGGCCCCTAACTATCACACGCTCACCTTTCCCGCTCCCGAACCCTAAGGTCCCTGACTATCGCACACTCACCTTACCCGCTCGCTAACCCTAAGGCCCCTAAGTATCACACACTCACCTTACCTGCTCCCTAACCCTAAGGCCCCTATCACTCACTCACCTTACCCGCTCCCTAACCCTAAGGTCCCTAACTATCCCATTCCCTCACTCACCTTAACCCGGTCCATTTGCACACTTACCTTAACCCGGTCTGTAACCATTGCACCACAGTGGAGAAAATAGCGAAGTGGCAGAAACAGCCCACCAAATTCTTTCCCTAGGAAAGAATTTGATGTTCTGCAGCTTAGCTAATTTCAGTGTTCACTGTTTTGGGTTTGATATTATAACATTCAATGATTTACTACATTGATGTTATAATATAAACCCGGAAAAAACAGAGGGTAAGGTGTTTGCATAGTTTATAGTGGTGTCCTGGGCTGGGCTGGTCTGTTGCCTGTGTAATTGGCTGATTCTGATACATTTCACCTGCCAGCTATGCTAGTTCTCCCTGATTACCATCCTACTGCTGTTTTACCATCCAATTGCCTTCCTGTTTAAGCCAGGGTGTGTGCAGCACAAACACAGTGCTCAGATGTGCACAGGGCTGCTATTTCCTGGTTTAGTTTTTTTTTTTTTTAAAACCCAATGCGCGGTGTGCACACCCATTTAGGCAATGTAAAGAGTGCTAGGCAGCCGCAGGCATACTCCCTTGCTTTGCTCTGCTAAGTTAACGGCAAACCCAAGCCACAGGGCTCCAATAAGGTTACAGTATGCCTGACACACACACCTATGATGTCAGCTAACTCTTAGGCTTGCACCATGGTATTCTTGCACTTGCATGGTTGGGTGCTGGCTAGCACTGAGAAGAAATCTGGGATTCAGTATCATTCCTCTCATTTGCATAGGATTGTCTGCTAATGCATAGTTACAAGTCCCACACTGAGCCTTCTCCCTTAGCAACCACTATTCACTGGCCATGTTGTCTTCTGCCTGCCATTGAGTATAATGGCAAAATAGTGATTTTGGATACAATGCTTATTTCATTTTTTTTTTTTTGTTATTTTCGGCCTGATCTTGTTTGTTCACTGCTGCCCTACACTTAAACAGCCGAAATCAGCTAAAAAAAATAAAAGTTATTTTTTTTTATTTTGGCAACTGTTTTCCATGCCAATGGTCATATATTTTGCCATATCCATGATTTACACATACTATGCACCCTTTATTTGGAGCTGTCATGGCTCTGTTTTGTAGTTTGCAGAAATGTACTTGGTTACTAACCGAGTACATCTCTACACACTACACTAGTCCTGCATGGCCGGCTAACAGCTTCCTGGATCACAAATTCACCTCATTTGCATGGTTTTCACCTGCAAATATGGTAATTTGCGTACAGGAGCTGTGTCCGTGCAAGAATAGTGCAGGAGCACTTGTGCACATCCCTGGAGCTTATTCCTGGATCGCACGATAGCCATATTGCCTCCAGCAGCTCCTGCACTATTCCTGCATGCCGTGCAGAGCTTGCTGAATCCAGGGGATAGATGTAGAGGTTGGTAAGGGGTACTTACTATATATGATGAGATTATAAAATGGTTGCCTTTATTTAATGGAAAAATGGTTTAAAGCACTTCAGATAAACTTTATTCTAAGTATTTCCTAGTCTCTCTTTAATGTATTCAAACTGGATTTAAATCATCATCATCTCATTTACAAGTATATAACTGTGATGCTCCCAAAAAATTATTTTCCAGTAAAAAGAAGTGACATTAAGAGTATGGACAGAAAATAAAAAAATATATAAATAAATAAAATACCCAGTGCTAAGTCCTGAAAATACCATCAAGTAAGGAATATACATTTGTGTTTATGCTAAGAAAATAGGTTAAGTCTTATTTATTAATAACATAAATATCAGCTTTAGTAAAAGAACTGTTAATCAGACATCAGCTGAATGGCTTGTTTTTTGCTTACAATGCATAACTCCATTACATATAAAGAAGTACATAATGGGAAAGACTGATGTTTTACCTGTTGTTGTCCCAGTCTTAAGAATACATGAGGATAACTGCACACATTTCTATATCCTTATTTACTTATTTATTTAGGTATTTATTTAAATTTGTATTCCAAGATAGAAGACAAATCAAACAATGACCAATCACAGGCTCAGCCCAAGTTACATCATAATGTAACAAAACAATGTACAGCATACAAATAATGATGATTTACATTTATGACTCAGCAGAGGAATGTTATCAACAATATGTACAGAGAAGAACTAACAAACCAAATATGTTTACAATTGCATAACTTAAATAGAAAAGGTGGAATAGAGTTAAAGTGGAAGTACCAGTGGTGGAAATATGTGTAGTAATTGCTAAGCTAAGAAAGCTAACGGATCACATTTAAAAAAAATGAGGGGATTAGATTATATGTATAGTGGGTTTAGCGAGTTAATGGTGTGGTAAGCTGAATCACATTTAAGGATGAGTGACTTAATCAGGTGGATCAGATGCATGGCAGGTAAAGATATTACCATTAGGAGATGTCAGCTTAGGTGTCATGTGTTTTGTAAGGACAGCTGCATTAAAACTGTTTATTAAGTTTATTACCCTTACAACTACATTTTTATTACCCTCTCTCATTTATGGTGCCCCTCTCCTCACTAATATTCAAAATTCTACAAAATCCAAACTTGATATGTGTTACAACAGAATAGCCAAATTTGCCACCAAGGCCACATTTTCATCCCACCACTGTAACTCACTGAAACAATTAGGCTGGTTGGAACTCCCCAACCATCTCTAATTCACCCAGATATCTACAGCACACAAAATAATCTACAGACCCACAGACTGTCCTGCTCTCTCAACTCTACTTGTCAAATACCAACCCAGCAGGTAACTAAGATCTGAAAATTGTCCACTTCTAAAAGTAGAAAAGCCCACCTTACCGGCTGGTCAACTATTGCTCTACTCCTTCACCATTGCCAAACTATGGAACTCACTTCCTCCTTCTATAAGAAACATGGGCAGCAACACCACCTTCAAACAAATACTGAAGAATCATCTCAACTCTTCCAGGCTATGTACCTGCTCTATCATAACCTCTATCTTCTCCTTCCCCAGGATTCTGCAAGCTCTGCACTGTGTGCAGGAATAATGCAAGAGCTGCTGCACGTAGTATGGCCAATGAGTGATCCAGGAACGAGCTCCCGGGATGTGCACAAGTTCTTCTATCCTATCCCCGCATGAACACAGCTCCTGTTTGCTAATTACCCCATTTGCAGGTGAAAACCATGCAAATTGGTGAATTAGTGATCCAGGAAGCAAGCAGGCATCTGTGCAGGAATAGTGTAAACTGCAGAAATGTATTCGGCTACTAACCAAAGTAATTTCTGCAAATTACAACACGGAGGCATGACAGATCCAACGAAAGCATGTATTCAATGTAGTTGGCATGCCAATGGCCAAATATATGGCCACTGGCATGGTAAATAGTTGCAGAATTATAAAAAATAACTTTTATTTATTTTTTGGCCGATTTCGGCTGTTTAAGCATAGGGCAGTGGTGTGCAAAGGGGATCAGCCCGAAAATAAGAAACAAAGTTGGAAATAAGCTTTTAAACCAAAATCAGCATTCTGCCATAATAGTCAATGGCATGCATAAGACAACAATACCATGGACTAGTGGTTGCTAAGGGGGAAGGCTGAGTGTCAGTTTTGTAACCATGCATTAGCAGTCAGTTTTATGCAAATGAGGGGACTGATACTGAATCACATATTTCCCCTCCCTGTAAGCTTTCACCCAACCGTATACGTGCAGTAACACCATGGTATAAGCATAAGAGGTAGATAACCTCATAAGGGGGAGTGTCATACATGCTGTAAGCTTATTGGAGTTCTATGGCCAATGTTTGCCCTTAGCTAAGCACAGCTAAGGAAGGGGGGAGTGTCTGAGGCTGCCTAGCAGTGTTTCCATTGCCTAAACGGGTGTGCACACTGCGCACCAAGTTTAAAAAAAAAAAACAGGAAATAGCAACTCTGTTCACATGTGAGCACTGGGTATGCACAGCGTGCCTCGAGGCTTTAACAGGAAGGCAATGGGAAGGAAAAACAGCAGTAGGAAGGCAATCAAGGAGAACTATCATAGCTGGCAGATGAAATGTATCAGAATCAGCCAATTAGACCGGCAGCAGCCCAGCCCAGCACATTACTATAAACTATGCAAACACCTTTTACTCTGGTTTCTCCCACAAACTCTACACCACTGGTGTACACGGATGGGGAAATTTTACCTGGCAAAACAAACAAAATGCTCTCATGCATCAATATATGGAAGAGGCTGAGGGTGGTGAGGATGTGAATGCTGAATGCCAACCCACAGTGAGGAGCAGAGTGTACAGACCTAGGGTAACCTACCAGGGGCTACATGAGCTGGAGATAGTGGAGCACTATAGGATGGACAGGGACATCCTACAGCAAATTGTTGAGCCTTGCTGGCCATGCCTAACACACAGAACCAACAGAAGGAAACCCATACCAGTCAATACCAAGGTATGTGTAGGCTTAAGAATACTAGCCACAGGTACCTTCCAAAGGCCAACTGGAGATATCTTGTGGATCTCACAGGCATCAGCATCCAAGGTATTCCACCAGTTCCTGGATGCCATGTCAGCACATGCTGGTGAGCACATATATTTCCTCAACACCCGTGAGCTGGTGACCAGCAATATGCATCTCTTCCACCAAATAGCAGAATACGCTGAGGTAGTGGGTGCAATAGACTGCATCCACATACACATCCAAGGACCACTTGGTGAGTGGTGTAGGGTCTACATAAACTGCAAGGGCTTCCCCTCCATCAACTGCCAGGTCAGGTGTGATGCCCAGGACATTATAATGAATGTGTGTGCTGGCAGCCCTGGAAGCTATCACGACTCCCACATCTGGCATATGACACAGCTGTAACAGATATTTGCCAGTGGGGACATCCCATATGGCCACCTAGTGGAGGATGTTGGTTACCCACTGGAGCCGCGGCTGATGACACCCATCAGAAATGCACACACACCCAAACAAGAACTCCATAATGAGGCACACGCAAAAAACAGAATCATAATAGAGCATGTGTTTGGGATGCTGAAGTCACAGTTCTGGTGCCTGGTCATGTCCAGTGGAGCCTTGCAGTACTCTCCAGCTACATGTACATAAATGTCATTGTATGTGCCATGCTACACAATATGATCCTGCAGAAACAGCTGCAGCAGGAACAGCACAGGGTAGGGCCACTCATCCCCCCACCATTGCCAAGGCCAGAACAGACACAGAGTGACTCAGAGGAGGAACAACCTGAGCCTGCCCATGTAGGCAGAAGGAGGCATGTCCAGTATTTCCAGGGATGCCAAACATGACACTACCTGTGCTTTATCATGTATAGGGAGTGTACTATGTGCATTTGACATAGTCAGCACTCCAGCATCATCCTCAAAACTGGCACAGCCACAAGGTAAGTCACTCTTCCTATCAATTGCTGAATGGAGTAGTATGTTCTGCTAGTTGTATCTATGGTGTGGATCTGAGCATGCAAGAGAATCGAGGTGGCTGAATGGGATGGCAGCAGATAGTAGAGACCTATATGGGCAGCACTAGCAAAACTGGTGTCAACAAAGTAGTCAGTACTAGACAAGGTGACAAATCCCACTGCAGTACATGTGGTGGCCCAAATGTGTGTCCATAGGACACACACATGCATGTCAGTGAGGCTCACATACCCAACAACAGCCTCAGCCAGCAGGACAGGTGTAGGTGACCATAAAGAAAGTCTGCGCATAGGCCTCCAAGTAATGGCAATGGAGAGCAGCCCCCCTCCAGACCTACACAGACTACAACTGGTCAGGCAGTTGTATGTTAGTTCAGAAGGGTAAGAAGTCTAAAACTGAAATGTAGGTCAATAAAACCTAAGATCTATACTCTACTAATATGCCTCTAGTCTGCATGATAGGTCAAAATACAAAATGAAATGAAAGCCAGCAGAGTACCTGAAATACCAGTACAGTCATAGCAAATGTTTATAGTTGTCAGGTGTGCCCACCTCACAATCCTATGTAGAAATGCAGTAACATGTACATGTAGGTTTAATAACAGTGGAGCACAGATTACCTGAGCTGGCCCAATTTACATGATAGATTGTTGCATGTGTATAATATGCAGGGCTCTGTGTGTTAGGTTGTTGTGGGTTGTATATTGTGTGGAAGTGATCAGCATGTAGTCATGGAGGGTTGTGTCTCAGTGGCCTATGGCCTGTACTGTCGATGACAGGACCATGTTCTGACAACTGTAATGTCAACCACAATGCATCCCAGCAAGACTCAATTCAGCAGTCATCCATACTCATTGTTGAGATGTCAATATCTATCATCATCTGAAAGATGGACATGCCATGAATGTAGGCCCATACATAGACACAATATACACGTGGAAGTACCCTAGACTGAGTACATAAAATGTAACCGTCAACTGCACACACTTTTGGAATTGTACATACAGGTTAGCAGCACATTAGTTTTCTGTGTAGCATGGAATTCTGATGTAGTCTGGCCAATCACTGGCAGACCACAAAAGGCACAGTTATGAAGTAATGAGAGACTGCGTATGTCCCTGCACAAAGCAGCATTATGGGAATGTCCCAGGTATATCTGTGAGTCAGCTGCAAGAAGCTTCCATATCACACATGCACTCAGTTCATCCCAACATCACCCACGGGTTTATCACAGGTCATGTCCTTGTTATTGGGAATGAGTACAGTATGACCTCCACTTCTGTATGGGAATACCCACAGAATGCAGCATGCTGAAGAGGTGTCCCATGCAAGTGTGTCCCTAGCTGTAAGCAGCACCCTGTCAGCATCCAGAACAATGGATTAATATGGGCAGGAACTACTGCCATTAACATCTCGCACAGTTACCCTGTCACCACAGGGGAATCCAGTGGCTCACAGCTTGGGACTGTAAGAGTGAAATAATGCACTGGCCTGCTACAGATGGCCTGCATCACTACCAAATGGCTTACAGTCCTCTGTCAAAGGCCTGTGCCTCACCCATACTGCGAATGTATGTTATCTCATGGGGTCCCAACTAACAACATAACACAGTCCACACAACACAAATGCAAGGCCATGTTGACAAATTCCAGTAGCATGGCCACCAAGTCCTACTGCATGAACTGTGGACCAACCCCTAAATACCACTGGGATGAAGGGACAACTATAGAGATACTTCTCAGATATCAATCTCATAATGTTAGGAAGAGAATAGAATAACAGAGTGGGGGGGGTGTAGAAGCATGGATGCCGTGGAGTGTGTGAAGTCTGAAACTCTGATGTGTGCCCATACTACCCCTACCTGCAAACCCAGTAATGGGTGGCTACAAGTCCACTCATGAACCACAATGTGAAGGGGAACTGACCAGATATATGAGCCCTGCCTCTGGGTAACCTGGGTGAATCTGTACAGCTGAGAGGTATGGCCACAGCAGGATATGGACATTCTGTTATGTTGATAGATGTACAAACAGGGGATCTTCAGCCAACACAGTACCAAGGTGCTGGACCATTTACACAGGCCCATCAGCAAGCGTCTGCACTACCCCTCAAGAATGGCATGAGTGTGAAGAATATGCAAGCTGCAGACCACAATACTGGATGCAGCTTCATTCATCTTGTATTTCCCAGGAAATAACTGTGAGCAAATAGGTATATCTGTCAGTAGCTGATGACATAATACATTCTCAATGTAAAACAATACATATGTCTGAATATCTCTGCTAACACCAACCATATAACACAAGCAGCACAGTCACAACACAATAGTTACAGTATCCCACTATATTTTGCCCATTGTGACTGCATATTGTCAACCTATCTACAGATATCCTGCATAAACAGGTTGCTAGCTGTAGGTGTAGAACACAAAATACTGCACTGGAGTACAGCCTACCTGGAATGGATTTGCGCACTAAATACAGAAGGTCATACTGGGCATGCTCCTACACTTAGAGAAATGAAGCCCATGTCTGACAACAAAATACAGAAGGTCATACTGTGCAGGCTCCAACACCTTGAGAAATGAAGCCCATGTCTGAAAACAACAATGGACTATACATATCTGTCAGTCACAGAATTCTGTGCACACACACCACATTGCCCACCATTCGTGCTTTGCACATACATGGGATAGGAATACTCACACATATCCAAGGCCAAACACTATAATTAGTCAAACATACACACACAGAGATGTGGGGAAGAGAGAGGCAGACAATGACAAAGACATTGCCATCATGATGCCTGTCCCACCCACCACACATCCAATTGGCCAATATCACATGATGCACCAATGTCAATCACTGTAGACATTTGCTTTTGGTAGCCCTCTGCCCTATAGTGTCTGTGGTGCTTGTGATAATTGTGTAACATGATAGTACAAATCAGTATTCATCTAGCATTTGTATACCCAGTCCGGTCTAATGTAAAGTTGTGTGTGACTGAGTGTTGTGTGTGTGTTTCCAGAGGACTGGTTTATGACCCATTCACTCACATTGCACTTCCCATAGCCCATATTAGGACTCATGCTGATGTCAGTCACCTTTAAATAACCATCTGGCCAGCTCTCAGCCCCATAATTTTGGTGGTGCTTGCGATAACTATGTTATGCTGTAGTGTAACATACTAGTTAGGTAGGAGTTCTAATCCCAGACATGGCAACTGTGAAACTTTGTGTGTGTAGAGATTAATAATTTTGAGGCCATTCACAGTCACTACACCTCCCATTGCCCTACTTTTGCCAACCTGCTGATGTCAGTCACCTTGAAATAGCCCTTTGGAAAAAACAACCCTATAACTGTGTAATGCTATACTGTAACATATCTACTTAGGGAGATGTTCTAATCCCAAACATGGCAACTGTGAAACTCTATGTGTGTGTATAAAAATTAATAATTTTGAGGTCATCCACAGTCACTTCACCTCCCATTGCCCTACTTTTGCAAGGCTGCTGATGTTAGTCACCTCGAAATACCCCTTTGGAGAAAAGCCAGCCCTGTAAGCTCCATAGTGCATGCGATAACTGTGTAATGCTATAGAATAACATACTTGTTAGGTAGGAGTTCTAATCTCAGACATGGCAACTGTGAAACTCTGTGTGTAGAGATTAATAATTTTGAAGCCATTCACAGTCACTACACCTCCCATTGCCCTACTTTAGCAAGCCTGCTAATGTCAGTCATCTTGAAATACCTCTTTGGATAAGGTCCAGCCCTATAAGCTCTGTGGTGCATGCGATAACTGTGTAATGCTGTAGTGTAACATATTGTTAAGTAGGAGTTCAAATCCCAGACATGGCAACTGTGAAACTTTGTGTGTTGATAGCGATTAATGATTTTGAGGCCATTCACAGTCACTACACCTCCCATTGCCATATGTTAGCAAGCCTACTGATGTCAGGCACCTTGAAATGCCCCTTTGGACAAAGGAAACCCCATCTAAACTCTGTGGTACATGTGTTAACTGTGTAATATTGTAAGGTAACATACTAATTAGGGAGGAGTTATAATCCCATAGATGGCAACTGTGTGTGTGCAGAAATTAATGATTTTGAGGCCATTCACAGTCACTACACCTCCCATTGCCCTACTTTACAAGCTTGCTGATGTCAGTCACCTTGAAATACCCCTTTGGAAAAGGGCCAGCCCTGTAAGCTCTGTGGTGTGTGTGATAACTGGGTAATGCTGTAGTGTAACATACCTAGTTAGATAAGAGTTCTAATCTCAGACATGGCAACTGTGAAACTTTGTGTGTGGGTAGAGATTAATGATTTTGACACCATTCACAGTCACTACACCTCCCATTGCCCTACTTTAGTAAGTCTGCTGATGTCAGTCACCTTGAAATACCCCTTTCGATAAGAACCCACCCTGTCAGCTCCATGGCATGTGTGATAACTGTGTAATGCTATAGTGTAACATACCTAATTACTTAGGAGTTCTAATGCCAGAGATGGCAAATGTAAAACTTTGCGTATGTGTGTGTGTGTGTGTGTGTGTGTGTGTGTGTGTGTGTGTGTGTGTGTGTGTGTGTGCAGAAAGTTTAATGATTTTGAAGCCATTCACAGTCACTACACCTCCCATTGCCCTACTTTAGCAAGCCTGCTTATGTCAGTCACCTTGAAATACCCCTTTGGACAAGTACCAGCCCTATAAACTCCATTGCTCGTGTGATTCCTGTGTAATGCTGTAGTGTAACATACTATTTTGGTAGGAATTCTAATCCCAGACATGGCAACTGTGAGCCTTTGTGTGTGTAGAGGTTAATGATTTTGAGGCCATTCACAGTCACTACACCTCCCATTGCCCTACTTTAGAAAGCCTGCTGATGTCAGTCACCTTGAAATATCCCCGTGGAGAAGGTCTACACCTGTAAGCTCCGTGGCACATGCCATTAATGCAGAGCAATGTAGCAGCAATAGCTACACAGGTATGGGTTTGAATCTCATCTGTGGTAAGTGTTTTTGTGTGTAACTCAAAGATTATGGCCCCATTTACACCCAGTACACATCTCAGAGCCTGAATTTAGCAGTCCTGCAGATATCATCCACCTTAAAAGTACCTGCTCCCAACACTAATCTATGTCAGGTCAGTGGTGCATGTGGTAAATGCGTGACTATAAAGGTCCATAAAGATTGTTAGATAGATGGTTGAGCCTCACCCCTGGCAAATGTAATATGTGTTTAGGATGAAATTATTTTTGGGATCTCTCACCCACTACATCACCCAATGGCAGTATTTATAAGGGCTGGTGATGTTCCTCACCTTAGAACTACCTTGGGACAACATCTATCCTATAAGCTCTGTGGTGTATGCGATAAATGCGGTACATTGTAGTAGCAATATATAGTTAGGTAGAGGATTGAATCTCAGTAGTGGCAAGTGTGTTTGTGTCTGTGATCATTATCCTGTGTGAAGGTTCATGTGATTGTGTAAACAGGATGCATTGTTGGTTGTATTTTGTTAAATTATTATATTGAGGACCTAGTATATGCAACAATGTCCACCATACAAGGACAACAGATGTCAAACACCAGAGAGGCTGGTGTATACAATCCATAGCCCTACATGTGACATTATGGATTGATGAACAATATGCAACCCTTGTATTACTCATAGAACACTCTCCACCCATGTCTGATATGCAAATACACTTGGCTAGGCAACAACCACTATATTGGTAGTTTCCTGCATATTGCCTCACAGATAGTAACCACTGTGTGATTGCAGTGGACTACATGCCTGTTGACCACAACAGTGCCACTGACATCAAAAGGTACTGTGATGTGTTACATCTCCTGACTGTGTGTTATCCAGCAAGTAAAAGGACATGGAACCCTGTTCCATCCCTACAGTAGGCAAATAAATGCTTACAGTGGTCCTTTTGCTATGTTCCCCACTGGATGCCTACAACTGTAGAGTCTGCAAATATAACTCACAAAGGGAATACTATTCCTTATACACATGCCCTGAATGGACCGAGACCACTAATTCCACTGAATACCTGTATTATGCTGTCAATGTAGGTGCAAGCACAACCTCACTTCCATAGCTAGGTCTCCCCAAATGAGGTCAGGAATGTTACATCAGAAGATAACAATCTGTACACACAACATGTCCCAATGACCTCAAGTACACTTCCACATGTTAAAGAACATGTGTGTGGGACATGTGCACAACCCAGACACTGTCCATGTTATGGAATATAGATCACATACATGGGAAGCAGTGCACATCACTGGCCATGCACAAAAGTAATCCTGATGAGTGGATGGTGAATACAATACTCACCTGTAAGGACCACTCCAGGGACTATATCCCTGAGCCACACTGGAGACCATTGTCATGTGGCCTGATGCCAAGGTATTCCCTTTGCCTAGTCTTGTACAGCTTTCAGGCCCATTCACCAACTACACACCTGTGAAGCAATGAACCCATGCATCTCAGTGCTGGCAAGTGTGTGTGTGCGTGTGTGTGTGTGTGTGTGTGTGTGTGTGTGTGTGTGTGTGTGTGTGTGTGTGTGTGTGTGTGTGTGTGTGTATTTGTGTATGTCGAGATTAATGATTTTGAAGTCATTCACAATCACTATACCTCCCATTGCCCTACTTTACCATGCCTGCTGATGTCAGTCACCTTGAAATAACCCTTTGGCCATGTACCAGCTATATAAGCTCTGTAGTGCTTGAGATAACTGTGTAATACTGTAGTGTAACAAACTAGTTTGATAGGAGTTCTAATCCTGATCCTGCCAACTTTGATAATGTGTGTGTTTCCCTGAGAGAGTGTGTCTGTGTCTTCATTAACACCAGCTTTTGTGGGCATTCACACTAACTACACTTCCATTATCCCTCCTTTAGCACTATTGCTGATGTCACTCACCTTAAAAAATACCTTTGGACAGTTCCCCAAAATGTAAGCTCCGTGCCGCATGCAATAATTGATCAACACTGTAATAGCAATACATAGGCAGGGGTTTGAAACTCAGTGCTGGTAAGTGTGTGTTTCTGTGTGTGCCATCAGTATCCTGTGTGGGGGTTGGGGTGATTGTGTAATGACAGATTCCACTGCAGTGTGGGTTTTGCTGCATCATTATATTGAGAACCTATATGTTCAATTGTTCACATTATAAGGCCAGCAGTTTTCAAACACTGTAGAGGTTGCTGTAGCCAATCCTCAGCCATAAATGTGTGCAGCCATGTGCAATTATTATGTGACAGTATGGATTAGTAAACAATATAGGCAACCATTGTAATACCCAGATACCACTCTCCACCCATGGATCATACACAAACAAGTGCATGTGGAACAGCTGTGGTATCATTCCTATAGCCAACTGCATGGAAACACACTCCTATAACTAAGTACTTCATGTGGGTGTTGGCCCTTTTCCTTCACTGTTAGCAGGACTTCATGTGGGTGTTTGACAAACAGCATCACAGAGGGTAGTTTGAAATACCTCTTACAATACACACTGTGAAGACAGGCCAACAAACAGGAGGGGGATGTTCCAGACATGGGGACAGAATAGAAGTATTGCTGTTCTACATTTGAAGTAATGTTGATTTAACAGGATTTGTGTGGATATGGCTGTTCTATATGATTTAAAGTCTGGTATGACAGTGTTATGTGGTTGAGGAAACTCACCTGTAGGGCTATCTGCAGACTGTCCAGAGTTTGGAGTCTTACATGTGTTGTGTTACTCACACATTCCCTATCTTTAGAAATGCAGTAGCATACTCTGATGACTGCAGTCAGTACATGGTGACATCCATGTGAGTTACTGACTTCATATTCCAGAGAAGAGATATGTCACAACAAACCCTGTTACACCAAGAAATTTCACAGTTTATCACAGCAATATGTCAATATTGACCCTGTGTTTGTGCCTCCGTCCCCCAAGTCTGTCAGACTTTGTACATATGTCATGCAGTAAGAGGAGCATATGTACAGTACAGCATTAGTTACTGACATCATACCTGATAACAAGCCAGTGAGATTACAGACTGCTACACATGCTATGTATAGTAGGCCTTATACTTGAGGAGAAAACCTGGGCATTTTGTTGTATTGTGTACAGTAGTGAGGTCTGTGTACTTATGGTGATTGTTGACAGAGTGTGTATTGTAAATATATTACTTTGCCTGTGTACAGACTGTAATAGATATCATTGTTCTTGGTCCAATTCTATCTGATGTGGCATGCTGCTCCAGTTTATGGTACCCTATTGGTCTACATGTTTGTAGGGCCAGACTGACACGTTTCATGCCACAGTCAGGCATCAGGCTACACTGTGTATTGACCCACTATATGTAGTGTTAGTGTGTGACTGGCACATATCAGGATGGTTTTATTCACGCACTCCATATGCTGTAATATTAATTAGGCTTACCATAATGTGACTGTGACTGTGTTCATATTGGTTGTGGGTATGCACTTTCACACTGGTGTCTGTAACTCTGTGCTCTTACATGCCTGTAGTGTCAGCTATATTTGCAAGTACATGTGTATTCATCCATAGGAAACTTGGGTCAGTGTTGTGGCAGTCTGCCTGTAGTTTGCACAGTGCTTTGCAACATGCCTAGCAGCTCAGTGCATTTACTTAGTGTGATGTTATGTCCACATATTTGTCAGATGTACTGTTGCCTGGCCACCATAACTGTTCTGTATTTCTGACAAAGCAGTGGGATGCTGTAAAGATGTCTGTCACTAACTAGTGGGAAGTATGTGGGCTTGGGACATCTGCTCCTCTGGTTAATATGTGTTAGGACAGACAGGAGTGTGTGAATGCATCAACTGTGTGAGCTTATCTATTCCAGTATCTTTGTGATATCCCCATTTACATGGCTGTAAAAATACACTTTGTCAGGCTTGGTCCACACATCTTGCACTAAGGAGTTCTGTGCATACCTCTGGACTGACCAGATTGTGTCAGACTGTCTACGTTTATTGGTCATATCTATGGTGTATTCCACAGGATCATTACTGTAATTTGTGTGGTAGTTCACTATGATGATCTTATGATGTCTGTCAGTAACTGATGGTGTACATGTCAGTATTAGAAGTGACTTCCCACACAACATGTCTGTTAACACAACCCCTGTTACTGTAGCAACATTCTACATTTAAGAGGTTGTGACTACTGGTGCTGTGGTATGACTCCACTACATGTTATGGGCATATGTTTTTTATATATATACATATATATATATATATACATATATATATATATATATATATATATATATACATATATATATATATATATATATATATATATATATATATATATATATATATATATATATATATATATATATATATATATATATATATATATATATACATATATATATATATATATATATATATATATACATATATATATATATATATATATATACACCCACACACACACACACACACACACACACACACACACACACACACACACACACACACACACACACACACACACACACACACACACACACACACACACATATATATATATATATATATATATATATATACATACATACACACACACACACATGTATACATATACATATACACACACCCACACACATATACATATATATATATATATATATATATATATATATATATATATATATATATATATATATATATATACACATTTGTATATATACCTATATACATATATATATATATATATATATATATATATATATATATATATATATATATATATACAGAGATGATATATGGATCCCCTACACTACTCCAACACACCATAAACCCGACAGCCAAAATGGTGACACCAAAACACTGAAATCACACAATACCGATGGTCCACATTACCGAACACCATAACACCAACTCACAAAACATACACAGAAACATCAACTTAAACCACACCAAGCATTCTTACACACTACTACACAAAATTACACACATAAACTAAACTATCACAACCAAAACATAAACAAGAACGTACCTGGAAATCACACACATCCCACTACACCGCAACATCTCATAATGCCATTACCCACGTAACTTACACATCCCATTAATCTGCCCAATACCTACATAAAAAAAGTAAACCTATACAAAACAAATACTTACAGAAACTACAATATACCCTACTGTAATCATGTAGGGGGCTGTGACCCCCACACCCCCCTTCTTATATATACCAACTCCAAGATCACAATACAGTGAGGAAAGGGCATATTTCCCGATCCTCACTGTATTATTCTGGCATTTCAGCATTCTGTGCTCTCGGTCTTCTGGTGTCGATATTTTGCTTGATGGTTAACTAGTCTATCGGTCTACTGATGTAGACCCATATATATATATATATATATATATATATATATATATATGTGTGTGTGTGTGTGTGTGTGTGTGTGTGTGTGTGTGTGTGTGTGTGTGTGTGTGTGTGTGTGTGTGTGTGTGTGTGTGTGTGTGTGTGTGTGTGTGTATGTACATGCATATATATATATATATATATATATATATATATATATATATATATATATAGATAGATAGATAGATATCCATATCCTTATATGTAAACATGAGTGTTATATATGGAGCGTTTCTCCCCGGGCCTCCGCTGAAAACAGGCTCTGTGGAACCTAGTTGGACATTCCCGGTCAACAAATGTTAAATAAATAAAATAAAAAAAATAAATATATACCTTCCCACATGTATCCCACCATATTTATCTATGTGTAAATTTAGATATAACAACATACTGATTCAGCACTATTTTCACTAACAAGTACTACACAATTGCAGAAGTCAAAGCAGTTGTTCAGTACTATTCAGTATGTGTACTGACAGATATATTTAAAAAAAAAAACACCAACATCTTTAAGCGATGATGGCTCAGTGGTTAATTACTGTGACTACAGTATACAGTGTCCTGGGTTCATGACCTGCAAGGGCAGTTTAATTTGTTGCTAGGCAGGACAAGGACTGTTGGATGCAGAGTGGTTAAGGCATTTTGAATGGCTTTAAGCAGGTTTGCATGGGTTTGCATGACGGTAAGCACTGCTAACAGACAGTTAAATGAATAAGTGTTTACACTGTGTAGGCTTCACTTATCAGTACACAAATGTGCTTAGCATTTACATTTAAGCAATGCTTACTCCTGCTACACATAGCTTAGCCTTGGTAACCAGTGATCACATTCCAGACTGAGAAAATAGCAGGGTGATGACATCTTTAATAAGTGCATTTAATTCCATGTACATAACATGCTTCTATTGCTTCTATGTGCTGCCATTACAGTAGCAAGGGGTGTGAGTATAATGTATGGGACACCTAAGTATATATTGCTAGTACAACAATCTTTTCACTTTGTATGTGTTTCATACATGGGTAGTATCTCAGGTTACATGCAGTCACACTTGCATGTATTGTATCATTGCATTACTGCTGTTAACAGTGCTTTCCCAAGTAAGAGTAGATTGCAGATTGTTGTACTGGAACCATACACCCCTCGATGCAAAGCTGGACTCTGAGTACTGACTATCATGTTCTTGGTGTGTGAGCTGTGTGTTATTAAGTATTTGCTACTGGATATTGATCTGATATGTGGATATTAACTGTAGACTACTATGTGTATAGTACATGTCATTGAGGGCTGCTGTCATATAGTAATGGCATACCTATTAGTGTTAGACATCTATCTGTCAAAACATTCATCCTAATGCATAACCTGTTGGCTAGCTAATTTCTGTCTGTCCTCTGTGCAGATGTGCAGATGTCAGGTATCCATCTTGACTGCTTACAGGCAATCCATGCTTGAATGACACTGACATCTCTGCCCATCTGTTATGAATGTCACAGCTAGGAAAACCCACCCTGTATGCACCACATGCCACGGATACCTCAACTAGACTGACACAGTTTGCAGAACATGCTTGGGTACAGGTCCGCAACCCAGACACTGGCCATGTTATGTAATGTATGTTGCATACATGTCAATTGGAGCACCTCACTGGCCCTCTGCAAGAGACAACCAGATGATAGAATGTTGAATTTAACTGTCACCCAGGGATCACTCATGTGGCATCAGTTGATAAATGGCCTGCTGATAAATGTCAGGTGGCATGATACCAATGTACCCACATCCCCTACTCTTCTCATCTCTCCATGGACAATATCCTGGTACACAACTAGGAACACCTTCACCTATGGACCCCAGTACTGACAAATGTTTCAGTGTGCATTACTGAGGATAACAGTGTTTGTGTGCATGTAAACTTGTAGTTGATAATATCCTGAGTGCCTTCTTACCCACTACACCCCCCCATTGCCATAGTTAGAAATGGCTGCTGCTGTTATGGACATTAAATGTACCTTGTTACACTTTTCACCCTATGGGCTACTTGGAGCTTGCAGTACCAGCACAACACTGTTGTACAAATGGGTAGATAGGCATGGGTAACCCTCTGAGTTCTGGCAAGTGTGTGTATGTGTGCAAGTGTGTATATTTGTGGGATGCAGCATTCTGAGGCCACATTCTTCAAATACAATACACCTTGCCATACAGTATAAGGGATAGTGATGTTGCTGACATTAGGAGAACCATGACAAACCATCACCCTACTATCCCTGTGGCATGTGCAATAAATGCATATCCCTGTAGTAGCACTGATAAGATAGACAAGGGGTTGTATTGCAGTCCTAGTCAATGTGTGATTGTGGGTATGTCAGAGTATTATCATGGGTTTCAGTGAGTAAAATATCCAATGTGGGGTGTGGGTGCTGGGTATGCTGTCTTTACACCATGGTACCCCCAGTACATGTCTCAAGGTCCACTGTATGAAGACCACTGTCACCATCAACCTTACAGGTAACTGATTACACTTGTCAGCCCAATGATGCATGTGCTGTGTGCAAATCATCTATAACAGAATGGACTCACTGACAAGGTAGTTAGCACTGATAAACCCAAGTCTCTCAAATGTGTCTATGACTGTTATGTGTTTGTCAATGTGTATATGAGAGTATGTCATACTATGTATTGTTCATTAACACCCAGTACATCCCCCATTACCATACTGTACAAGGCCTGGTGATGTTCTTAACTTAACAAAAAACTCGGGACACAACTCACCCTAAAAGCTGTGTGGTCTGAGTAATTAAGGCCAAACACATTAGTAGAAATAAGTGCCTAGGTAGGGGTTCTACACTGAGTGTTGCCAAGTAAGTGTGTGTGCATGTGAAGGGATCCACTTCAGTTTGCAGAAAATACATGTCCAAGGATGTAATCTGTCTCAGAACTGACTGGCAAATGCTAACATTTCAAAGGAATCATCTAGTGGAAATTCATTCCATTAAAACTAGTAGTAGATGCGCAAATGCACTCTTTCCCACTATACAGCTGTACAGCGATACCGGAGTTGGTATACATAGTTGGGTATGGATGTTGTGGGCACAGCCACCCTCATTGTGGTTATTGTTGTGCATATCCCCCCGCTTAGTCTGCTGTAATAATGTACAGTTTATGTTAACAGGTTAAGTAGTTGTCAATCACACTATGTGCGGTTCTACACCACCCCATGCCCTCCAAAGTGGAGGGCTGTGGCACCCACACCAGCACACTTATGTTTACCAACTCCAGGATTGCACTACACTGGGGAAGAGGACATATACCCTGCCAGTAAAAAAATCCAAAAGAGAACACACGATGGTGGAAACCAGGAATATCTCAAGCTGATTTATTAAGACACAGATTAGTGATTTTGTCTGGTGAGAATCACCAGACGTCTTCAGACAATTTTAAACTTCACATTAAACCCCTTTTATACATACTTAAACAAAATAATTACCTTGACAACCAATAATGTTAAACCAATTTATTAATTCATTAACTTGATTTGTTAAAATTATTAGAACTAATAGAAGCAGCTCAGAAAAAAACTAAAAATAAATATATAGATATATGTGTGTGTATATATATATATATATATATATATATATATATATATATATATATATATATATAATTTAGCATATTATCCTATCATTTTATATTCAACTATCAAATAATTTTAATTTAAGCTTGCTAGACATGGATATTATATCATTGAGTCCTGTTGGAAAGTAAGCATTTAAAAAGACTTGCCACCAGGTTTCTTTCTCCTCAAGATAAAGTTTCCAAGCCCCCCCCCCATCCTCACTCTTGACTTGTTGGATTACAACAAATGTAAATATATGATGAGGGTATGCCTTTAGATGTCTATATAAGGCATTTTCTTCATCCTTTTAATGGATCTCGTAAAAATATTCATAGATACGCTGAGCAAATTTACACTGCACTTTACCAATATAAAAGGCTTGGCATTGAGAACAGATAGCAGTGTAAATTACTGTGTGGGTGTGACAGTTAAATCTCCACTTGATCACAATTTCTTTGTCCCAAATATTGATGGTTGATGTCCTCAATATGTGCTTACATTGATGGCACATCCCACAAGGTGCCAATGTAACCCTTAACCGCAGTACATATAGGTTTTTCAAATAGACATTTTAAATTTCTACCCTTCTTAAATACAATATTGGGTTACATTCCTAATGTGTCAAGCGTAGCCTGATCCCGCATAAGGGTGGCCCAGTATCATCATCAATGACATTAAACTAGCAGACTGATTATATACTGATGTGATGTTTTGCCTATTTTGTCTTGGTGGAATTAAATAGGATAAAATTGGTTCAATGCAAAACTAGGTACATCCATGTGTACAGTATTCTCTGTGTATTGCATCAACACCAAAGCCTCTGTGTGTGTGTGTATGTTATACACAAACATATGGTGTGTGCCACCCAGTACACTTACCATTGTCCACTGTAGAAGGGCTGCTGACATCAGCCAACATGCACTCACCTGTATACACCCCTCAGACTTATCAGCCATGTGGCACATGCAGTAACTGTTATACAGATGTGTTACTTGTGTTCAGCTGTACCCAGGATATGATACAGTCAGTGTATCACCACAGTGCCATATCCCTTGTAGGAAACAACAGCAGACCAATATCTTGCTGACACATAAACATCTACAACACAAACTGTATACATTATGGAGACCACAGTCAGTCAGTGTTAATAACAGCTATAATGCATCATGGCTGGACAGCTACATGTCCTTACATGTAAGCATTAAACTTTCCAGCTGAAGACAAGTTACACAGCATTATATTGCTAAACCTTAGTACATTCACCCTGTACATCAGAACCATATTAGCCTGTCCCTGTATCGATGGTATGGATGACAGGGATGTGGCATAGCTATCATCATATGCACATGGTGTGTTGTGGGTTTGCCAGAGACCTAGGCTGAGCCATTTGGTTGACATTATGTGTGTGTTAGGGATTTTCATTCTCAATTGGGCTGTGCAGATGTGGTGTGTGTAGGTATGGAGGTGGTCTAGCTGTGTTGGTGATGTGTGTGTGTGTGTGTGTGTGTGTGTGTGTGTGTGTGTGTGTGTGTGTGTGTATGCACACAGTTCTGCCATGTGGCTGCCCTATACAGGGGTTTGTTAGACAGCTGCAGACCGTACATGGCAGGTGTGCAGTCCACCATCTCCGGCCATGGACATGTGCCTGCCAGGGGTTCCACAGACACTACCAGGTGCAAGCCCAGATATGGTGCTCTCCCTTGATGATGATAAATGCCCGCTGGATCCGGGTCCCTGTTGGGACTGGCTAAGACCATGTGCATGTGGCCTGCTGTATTGTGTTGTGGACAGCACCCCCACCCTGCAGTGCTGGTGTTGGTACTGCCACTACGGGAGGGTCTGTGACTTGTTGCACATCCACGTAGACCTCCACCTGTTGGTGTTGCTGACCTATGTCCACATGGCTGTCTCCCTCCTCCCACCATATGCTCTAACACAGACATTGCATGGTTGAGGATTCCCACCATCTCACTCAACCATCTATCCAGGACTTCTGCAAAATAATGGTGGGCACCTGCAAGACCATGGATGTTGTCAAGTACAGCAGAATGAGTAGCCCTCTGGAGCCTCAGACTCTGTCTGGTATAACATTCCATATGTGCCTGTGCCTCCATGATGGCCCGAGAAATGCATCTTGTGACACCTGCTGTGGCACTTCTACCAGGGGCATGATGGCCAGCAGCCCTCATATGAGCACTCCTGTACATCTGCCTGTGTGGGACCTCACCAGGATTCTGGCTATGGCTGCTGTGTACAGACACACTTGCCATACTCACCACACTGTCCTGCTCCATGCCACCGCCCTCCAACTGTCCCTCATCTATGGCCACTGGTGATGGGGTATGCATAGGCAATGTGACTGTGTGCAGGGATGGTGTGGATAACAGTGGGATGTCAACCGATGGCACAGCTTCAGCCCCTTACAACCCTGCCTGTGCCTTACCATGCCTATCATCATTGTCAGAGTCTGTATGGACACTAACATCAGTTTGCCTGCAGAAGGGACCCTGACCCACCTCGCCACCTGTGAGGGGGAAACAAAAAACTTAATTTAAGACCTGTATTTCATTGCTTACCTCTACACACTCTCTCTCACACACACACACACACACACACACACACACACACACACACACACACACACACACACACACACACACACACACAAACACATGCACATATACACACACACACTTACAGGTGAGGTGACACAAAGATATTACACAGACCTCTAATTACCCAACAGTCAACATGCATGACATAGCTATACTCAATCCCTGTTACCAACATTATACATCTCTGTGATTCATGAGTTGTGTTAGTAGGTGATGCCCCTTCCCCTGGAACACACTGCACCCATGTACACAGTATTGCTGTGCACCTGTTCAGCACCCTGGCATGTACTGTGCACCATACCTCATGAGTGTACACACCATTGCTGAATGTGTATATGTGTGGCAGCTATGTTTGCTCTGTTCCTCACAGCCCCTATGTGTTTGTCTGACACATAACTAGGATGATATGAGGACAGATGTCAATAGTGAATGCCTGACCTGATTTGCAGATCTCATCATCTGCAATGCATGTATGAGCAATACACTCCAATTACACTGGCAACATTCAAAGCTTAATGTGGCTATGAGTAGTGTACAAACCCTTAATGACATGCCAGCCTCTTCTCTGATATGCAATGGGGCCATAATACTGCATATGTTAACATTACACACATTTGATATGTGACATATAACCTATGCAATCAAATGCAGTATTAAACAAATGTGTTAGATGTGCAGATGCTGATTGAGATCCATACAATATGTGGGTTGTATATGTGTGCACACCCTTAACATGATGGTTTGTTGCACCACCTGTTAAGTGAACTACAGCAGTCACTAACTATTCCTGGGTGGGGTATACTAGCATGGCCCATCTTCACTTGCCATTATTTTGTCACTCTGCCCTACAAATGACCCCCAACTCTGCCAGATCGCAAGGTCAGCTCATGTGCACAGCCCTTGGAGGTCACACAGTGCCTTCACTATTGCTGTGGAGTCAGGGTTATGTCTGAAACATTCCGTGACCTTAACTGTGTTCAGATACAAGCATTCTTAGTGAGCATTAGATGTATGCTTCAGTTCACTGTTTTGTTTCAGGATGACACCCCTCACCATTCTCAGCCTTTTTGCAGATGCTTGACAACTATTAGCCACACATGAGTGTCATTTTCAGTGTTCCAAATGCAGAACACCATGTCTACCAGCCTAGTTCCTGCTAATGAACACCAAACCTAAAGGTATACACTGGCACCAGCAAGGTACAGATGGGGATGGTGGGCCTGAGGTGGAGTGAGGTGTTGCTTGTGCACAACATGTATCTTTATTAATACTGTCTGTAGGTTTCAGCATTGGTCTCAGTACACCTTTACACATTGCAACACATGCCTTTGAGAAGCTTGCTGTTATGCATATGCTACCTGTAGAGAGCCCTGGATGATGTTTCCTGTGGAACAACTCTTCCATCTGATTACTCTAACCCATAAGCCACACTTATGCAGAGTCCAGGCAATTGTCGACACAGGAACCACAAAGGCAGTACTTGCTAGACATTCCTGCAAGTCCCTCAGTGTTGCTGCATGTTTCTGGGCCACCTCCATGACCAGTTTGCAATATGTGTTGTCATCTGTCTTGGATGGACATCTGTTTATTTTCTACATTAATGGTGTTCCATACTTCATAGTCACATACATGACTGTCTGCACTGTTTGCCATGGTATTTGCAATGGTGAGGTAAGGCTACATTTCCCAATCCTGAGTGCTACCTTTTGGATATGGGATCCATTCCATGGTTTGTAAGATGTGTGCAAGCTACGGCTGCCTCTGTTGCAGGAGACTGGGCAAATGTCATGGACCTACTTCTTGGACAGCAGACCATTATTTGGTGTGACATTGAAGCCCTGTACTTGATGTAAGGTGCATACTCAAGAAGAGTGACTGCTGTCAGTACCTCAAAAGCTGCTTCCACAATATGTTATTTGGAGTGTGTGCACACACATGCTTCCAGTGTTTGTTAAGGTATGTATTCCCCATATTTGTTGTTGTGACATAGGATTCCATATTACACATTCATTGCTCATGTTAGGATCACATTACAGGTTGTAAAAGGTGTGGAATGTGGTATTGTGATATGCCGTTGTGTAGATCTGTAGCAGTTTCCATTATAATAGTGGTGTATACACTGTTGTAGCCACTGTATAAGGGTGATGTTTCAGACATGCCATTACTGTCAGCCATTTGTCTCACCATTATGTTCATCTCTGTCTACACATCTTGCACTGACAGGTTGTTTAGTATACTGCAGGACTCTTACATACCCTTCAGATATGCCACCATGGTGACCACTGTGATTCAGTGCAGTTGACAGCAACAATAAGTGAACATGTACAGCATGCATTATGGGTAGGTGTTTTAAATCTGTGCATGGCAAATACAATGGCCGTAACATGGCCGGTGTATTGGCAAATCTGAACACAAAAGCTCCATACTCATCAGCTACAGGCTGCTGCCCCAGAAACATACCAGAGGGACCTACATAGTTGTGTGAGAGATGTAATGTCAGTAGCCACACCTGTGGCATTGGTACAGGGTGGGAGCAGCATTTCAGTACATCAACAGCACAAACCCACAATACTAGAGATTATGCACATATGTTCATTACTGCACTGCAGCAACAAACTAGGTTATCTGACATATGCATGACGATACTTTACAGATGAAGATGGATAAACAACAGTAGTCTACTAATGTGCCCTGGGGCCTTCCCTTCATGCTCCTCGTCCATTGTGTAGGTAGCACTCACCTCCACAATGCTATCATCAGGTTCCTGGATTGGCTGGTGGGCCTGTGTCCCAAAGCTGGTGAGGAGCTTCTCAGCATGTGTCAGTAGGGGCTGGATGGCATGACCCTCACCTGTGGCTAGCTGGTCCCTCCTAACTGCAGCAGCATGCTGACGGGAATGGTGGATGAGGTCAGTGCAATGATGTCGCACCTTCTCATAACTGCGGTTATGCAGGCCAACATCATTTACCCTGTGGACAAGCTCGTTCCACAGAGCAGTCCTCTACTACAGATCATGGACCGTATGCCCAAAGAGGGTTTTGTGGTGATGCACAAGGCAGTTGATTATTATTTCATTCTCCTGTGGAGTATAAGCAGGGAGATGCTCCCAGGACATGGTACCTGGAAGACATAAACAGGAAAAAAGGTCTGAGGTCCTCATACTGCAAGGATATAATAGTTATTAATTGACATCTCTCTCGCTCCCCCCACCATATCTGCAACAATAATCTGAACACACAAATCAATGGGTATGTTTACACCAAACCTACTGTTGGGACATGTATCCTATTGTGCAATGTTGAAATACTATCATTGGTGGCCTGTTACTAACAAGGTAACCTGCATGTGATGTTTGAGAAAGATGGCATTGTGGTAAATTGCTGTGGCTATGGTGTGTAGGGTCCAGGGTTAGACACTTGCAAGGGCTGATAATTTATTTTCTGGCCAGAACAAGGGCTGTTGGATGCAGAGTGATTAAGGCATCTGTATGCAGTTGTAAGTGGGTGTGAAATGGACAGTTATGTATGGAATGAAACTTGTGTTGGGAACAGATTGCCCTTTTTTTGTTAAGTTGAGAGTGGGATGTTGGGGAAGGATAGTAGGCATATGTGGGGAGGTAGGTTGGGTAGGAAGACAGACAAGACAGTATACAGGGGTGGTATATAACACATTTGGGGGGTAAACACCTTGGATGGGGAGGGGTATATGGAAATCAGAAGCCCATGAGCCCCCAAATGGTAACAGTGGAACTGAGGTCCCCACCAATGGGCAGTCGCCACTGCACCTTCATGGCTTTGAAGGTGGCTGTGCTAGGGGATAAGCAGGATGGGCAAGCTGACCTTCTAAATGCACCAGGTGGTCCTCAAGCTGGTGTAGCAGATCTCCAAACTCCCTTCGGAGCTCGCTATGCACCAGTCCCCGAACCTGACTTCAGGTGACAGGATCCTGTTCACGCCTGCTCCCAGGGGGAGTGGAATGAGCCCCATCCACTGAAGCAGTTCCACCCAAAGGTGGTGCAGGACCAGCAGATGAGGAGGTCCTGGGGTGGGTTCCAGGCTTGCTGGGGCCCGGTGCCACATCCACATGAGGTGGGAGAGGTGGGTCCGCTGGAAGCGGCCTTCCCATATGTGCTATGGTGTTGCAGTTTTAAAGCATATGTGGGTTAGTAATAGTCAACACAATCCAGGATTAGTTATAACAGCATGCATAGATATTCCCCATTAACCCAAAACACCAGATTTGGAACAGTTGCATAGCAAACAGAACACATGCATATATGGAACTACAGTGGCCATTACAATGGCATGCAGGTTACATTGATAGCAACAGGCCACCAATAATAGTATTTCAACATGAAACATTAATAGAAATGCATTTTAATATTTATTGAACAATAGGACATATGTCCCAACAATATGTTTGGTGTAAACATACCCATTGATTTGTGTATTTAGATTATTATTGCAGATATGGTGTGGGGGGGGGGAGATGTCAATTAGCAACTTATATACCCTTCTACTACTCACAACTTTAATGATCATTGCTCTAATCATTACTGTACAGGTAATATTACAATACCTTATGGCCTTGGTTTGGGCAGTGGTATGTTTGTACACAGTGTATACTTCAACTGTCTTATAGCTAAATTCTGCATCTCTTACCTGGTAGACCTGTAGAAGGAATGTTTGTTAACACTACCTGACTGTTTCTATACATATTCCTAGATTCAAAGTTAATATTATGTACATACCTCTCAATCTCTTAATGCACACACTCTGGACAAAGCTTGACAACATGAGGGTACAAATAGGGACATGCTTTGAATATTGCTGTCATAAACTTGGAGAGGTGCATGAATGACAGAATTTGTTTTAATATACATTTTCTGAAGGTTTTGAGGTCTGAAAATCAAATGTATGTCATTATTTTGTGACTACAATTCTGAGATCTTCCCACTGATTTGCTAGGGGGACAGAGGAACAGGCAGAAAATATGAGCCAATTATCTGGACATTCTGAAAAATCTGTACAGTTGAGAGGTATGATTATTCATACAGCTTACTACCACTCCCAGGATTGGAACCATGGCTGTGCCTGCTAAAAATGCAACAATTGAAATCACATTAGAGTGTGCTATTTGGATATTGCTGTTTGTCTCTTCCCTTTTTTCTGTCTAAGTCTCTCTTGGTTGTACAGTCTGACCTTGTAATTACAACAGTCTTACACAGACATTCCTAGACTGATATCAAATGCTACTGAATGCTACGTCAGGCCATACTATACCAGAGTAAACACTACCAGTCCAGGATTTAAATCTTTATTGTCAGGCACAGTTTTCTTATCTAACAGACCTGTGGAGGGAATGTTTGTTAACACTACCTGACTGTTTCTACACATATTCACAGATTCCAGTTAATATTATGCACATACCTCTCAATCTCTTAATGCACACACTCTGGTCAAAGCTTGACAACATGGGGGTACAAATAGGAAAACATTTTGAATATTGCTGTCATAAACTTGGACTGTTGCATGAGTGACAGGATTTGTTTTAATATACATTTCCTGAAGGTTTTCAGGTCTGAAAATCAAATGTTATGTCATTATTTTGTGACAACAATTCTGAGATCATCCCACTGATTTGCCAAGGGGGCAGAGGAACAGGCAGAGAATATGAGTCAATTATCTGGACATTCTGAAAAATCTGTACAGTTGAGAGGTATGATTATGCATACAGCTTACTACCACTTCCAGGATTCGAACCGTGACTGTGTCTGCTAAAAATGCAAAAGTTTAAGTCACAGTCGAGTGTGCTATTTGGATATTGCTGTCACTCTCTCCAGTGTTTTCTGTCTAGGTCTCTCTTGGTTGTACAGTCTGATCTTGCAATTACAACAATCTTATACAGACATTCCTAGACATTATTTTATGCAGCACAGTGTGGGTAACAGTGGTTAATACAACATTACAATTCAGAGCATGCAGCAATAAATGCCATACAATACCAGAGTAAACATAACCAGTCCAGGATTTAGAGCTTTATTGCCAGGCAGTTACAGTTTTATTTAAATATGTCCTATATGGAACTATTACTGTTATATTGTCTGTTTTATTCAGTATAACCCATACAACAGGTTTTATACTGCCAGGTGACATTTAACTCCTTTATATTTATTTGGTATGTCAACTACAAGTAGGAATGTTACTCACCAGCCTTGCAGCACACTCTTTGCAGCCTACTTGCATGGGCTTCCTGATTCACAGCCCACTCAACTGCAGCTGTAAAGAAAATAGAGACATATTTAGGCATACCTATCCATCATATGCACATGCTGGACTTTAGTAAACAGTAATAGCATGACTACTTACACACTGCTGGGACATCACCCCTCTGCCTTTCTTCTTGGACCCACTCATCCAAGACCTCCCTCTTTCTCTGCTTCAAGTCAGCATAGTGGTGCCTTACCTGCTCACCAGTCTGAGGGATACCAGTGGCACTGGTGAGATCATGGAAGAGACGGTCCCAGGCTTCTGTTTTATTTTGGGAGCCCTTATAATGGCCCTGCAGCAGTTTCTCATCATGTTTTTTTACCAGGAGTCCTACCATGACCTTGGACTCCTGTATGCCCCAGCGCTGCACCCAGAAGCACAATCCCTCTCCAACTCCTGCCATCCTGCCTACAGTGGGAAGCTGCAACCAGTTATGAGCTGTATTCCTGCCTGTGAGGTTTAAATATGGATAATTTCACTCCCTTTGCCATGATTGGATGGTTTTGAATATGCTGAGCTAAGCTAAGCTGCAAGCAAACCTGTTAGCTAAGATTGGCATTGCTTAAAGGGACAGGGTCATCACTTCTTACCAATGGGCAAATCCACTTAGCTAGGGTACTCATTGCTTAGCAGTCATATTTACACAATGCTTACACTTGGTAAGCAGAGCTGAGCAATGCTTACATTGCTTATTTTTCATTTTATAGACTATCTGCTGTATGTCATTGATTCATTCATTACATATTATAAATGTGCTTACTGTCCCTGACATCCCTCATGTGCTTTCATTACATTTATTCATGTGTGACTATACTGTATGGGGAACTTGTATTTATATGGGAATTTTACAACTTTATTAAACTGATACCTCACATCTGGACCTAATGCAGTACTCCAGTTTACAAATATATGTTATTTAGTAAGTAATACTAAAAAGAAAAATGTTTATGTACTGCTTTCACATGTAAAATGTGAATAGATTACAGTGGGGATTGAAGTGGGAATGACTGCTCACAAAATGTATGCTCTAACCACTACACTATTGCAATACTACTTATGTTGGATGTCTCTTCCTATTTAACTTCTTGTGCTGTTTAAGCTGGACTAAGCATAGCTAAGCAACAAGCACACCAGCGCAGCTACGCTTAAACTTTATCGAATTTATAAAACAAACAAAAAAGTTTTGTTGTGTTATTTTATCTATACCCTTCAGAATACCCCTGCTAATGCTAAACTCATTTTATCAACTGTCTGCTTTGTGGGACAATTGTCCATTTTGGCTCTGTCCACATTCCTTACTCTGATGGCTTGGAAGGTGTGTGCTATGTGCTTATTCTACCTACGTTACCTTAATAACGTTTGGCTTGGTAGCATACCTCCCAACCTCGTAGAGCAAAATATCTGGACAAAGCCTACAATGATGGGGGGATAAATAGGGACACATTTTAAATATTGCTCTTACAAACTTAAAAAGTTGATAGAATAATAGGTTTTACATTAGCATGAATTTTCTGACAGATGTGTGGAGTCTTACACTCAAATGTTTGTCAATCCTCAGCTATTTGCCAGAAAGGTACACATTTTAGGGTGAACACACCAAAAATATGAGGCAAACATCTGGGCATTCTGCGAAAATCTGTAAAATTGAGAGGTATGCTTGGTAGGGACGATTGTCTCTTTTGCCTTTGACCACATATTTTATGTTTTCCTGACAGTTTGGGGGTGTTACAAGCATTCTCACTCATTTTTAATTGCCAAAAAGCAATTGCAGAGTGCAGAGGGCATATGTATTGTGAGAGCTCTGCTCTCAGATACACCCCCTGTGCTCATACATGGAACCATGTCCGTTTTAGAGCATGGCAACGCGTCTCCATAAATATGCATTGAGCACTGCTGTGCTGAACAGGAACGGTCTCTGCCATGCAGACATAACTTACTCCTGCACAGCTGCTTGCTGAATCCCGGAGTTTATATTATAACAAAATTCCTATGCTTTTTACTACTAGTGACTGATGATGCTTTCTCCATATTTATTATTTTTTTTCTTTCATCACTTGTCGATACTGGTAGAATAATGCTGATTAATTTATCTCCGTTTTTACCATTCTGAATTCATCTGGAAACCAACTAAATTCCTGACTTATGTATCTGTTCTGTATATATTACTCTAACCACTATGTGTAACATTGTTTCTACTTCAGTACCAATTAATGTTTAATTTTTTTTTCTGCATCTATGTTCTTGTCGGAATACTGTGGTGGTGTTGCTGCAGTAGCGTTGTCGCCTCACAGTTAGACATTGCCAGTTCGAGTCTCAGTTAGAGCGTCTTCTGTGTGGTGACATGCGTGAATGGGAGTTCCTTCGTTGAAGGTTGTGCGTTAGGCCCGGCAAGCCAGCATGTAAAAATCTACTGCCAATCATTAGGGGACCGGAGTTCCGCTGTGGCGACCCCTAACCGGGAAAAGCCAAAAGACACATGTATGTTCTTGTCAGAGCTTTTCTCCCCAGGCCTCCACAGAAAATTAGCTCTTTTAGGTCCAGTGGACTTTCCCGGTAAACAAATGCAATAAATAAAATAAATAAAATTGTTTGCACTGTGGAAGTAGTAAAATTTCCATTTAGTGGAATCAAACTTCTGATTTCATTAAGAAATGCAAGTGCAGAAGATATATTGCTTGTAGGAAGTAGTTTAAAATACAGGTAAGAAAAAAATACAGGTTAAAAAATACAGGTAAGAAAAACAATCTCCCTTGAGTCTTAACTTGTGGAACAAAAGAATCTGATATGAAGTACTCTGCTAATAAATGCAGGTAAAATAGGTTGGATATTTCGCTAGCAGACAACATGCTACATAATTTCATATTTTTGGTAGCAGTTGCTTGTAAAAAGGTCTGCTTTGAATGTGCTTCTTTTAATGTTACATAAAAAAGGCATATACTGAATGAAAAAGATTACCTGAAAATAAAGCCTGAATGAATGAACTGTTTGAAGACTGCTGTTGCTTCTGAAACATAACAAATATGTAGTTAAGGGTGCCATTGCTGAGACTGTAGTGAAGATCATCTAGGAAATGACTGCAATAATATATTAAAATTAATAAAATGTTTTCAAAAGCAAATAGTTGTCAATATGATAGTATTATCAATATCTCTGAAAGAAAGCCCTTATTCTGTGCCTCTAAAATAATAGGCCAAATAAAACACTGACATTGAGAAAATCCTTTAATAATAACAGCAAAGCTTTTGGGACTAAACCCTTCCAAAATACTACAAACATTTCATGAATCAAAGCAATTAAATTTAAAAGGGAGTCAAAATCATCACATGATCGCAGCCAGCCAACCATGCAATGAAAACACTTAATAGACAAGATTAAAATGAATAGCTAATTAAAACAACAGTACAAAGATAAAATCACAATGCATCAATAAAATCCAAACTTTAAAATTTGGTATGTTGTAACCTCACTAGAATTGGTTTTATAGTTATAGCTGTATTATAGCCAGGTGAATGGTCAGTGGAAAAATGCAAAATCCATTCATATTCCTTAATTTCTAGCAAGTTGTTAACATCATCACCTCTCATAGATGCATGCACCATATCTACCACCCTAAATTTAAATCTGTGGGAATCCCCATTAGTACTAATGCGCTTATATAATGCATTACTTTCATTCTTTCTCCTAATATCGGATTTATGTTCAATAATGCATTCTTTAAGTTTTCTAGTAGCCTTGCCTACATAAAAACCAGAACATTGGGTGCAGGTAGCTAGATAAACCACATTAGAACTAATACAGTTGACTGTAAGCTTAAAGGTATATTCATTTCTTGTAAAAGGATGAATAAATTTTTCACTTCCTTTACCATAAATATCAGTACAACATGTACATTTCAAACAACTGTACATACCATATCTTGTACTAACTTGAGGAATTTGTCGACCAGTAAAATCCTTATAACATAACTTATTTTTCAAAGTTCTCATATTCCTATATGAGAAATAAGGGCGGGCACATAGTAAATTACTTACTTAAGGAGATGCCATCAAAACAACCCAATTTCTCTCTCTCTCTAATATCTTTAATAGACTTGGTTTTAGTATTAAATGTTGTCACATATCTAACCTTAACTATAACTTCTCAAGTTTTGCCCATATTTATGGTAGAGCCAGTTTCCATTCTGAAAATCGGTTTAAGGATAGTATCCCTATCACTCATAGTTTTGTTCCTTAATTCTGAAACCAAAATTGGGTCTTAACCACAATTCAAAAAATCAGTTTGCATTTCATTAAGTTGTTTCAAAAAGGTAGAATTGTCAGTGTTAAGCCTACTAGCTCTGTTAAACTGTGCCATTATTATCCCCTTAAAAACATGGGGTGCATGCATACTACTCCTGTGTATATACCTACAAGCATGTACATCCTTTTTGTGTATGCTGGTATTAATAGCACCATCTTTCAGCTCTATAAATAAATCTAAGAATACAACCTTACTTTCCGAATATTCCATCTTGAACTTTAAAAAACTAGTCGTACTATTTACATAATTAATATAATGACAAAGTTCATCTGTTGTTCCCTTCCAAATAAGGAAGCAGTCATCCACAAAGCGCTGATAGAGACAAACATTGTGGTTTAAAATATTAAAATCACTACAAATATATTTTGTTTCCCATTGATGAAGAACTAAGTTGGCATAGGTATTAGCGACAGGCGTACCCATCTCTACACCAGTTAACTGTAGGTAGAATTGGTTATTAAAAAGAAAGACATTAGTAGTTAAAATCAATTCCAATAAACAACAAATATTTTCAACTTGTTTAGCTGGTAAAGAACCTTGCCCAGTCAAAAATTCTCTAATTGATTCAATCCCATAGCTATTAGGGATGACTGTAAATAAAGATGAAATATCTCGAGTCACAAACAAATAATCACCTTGATGAAATTCAGTAACATGTAGATTATGGTACCATGTTCTTAATTTAATAATAAATCTGTGGTATCTTTCAAAACATTATTGCAGCTTGCTAAATAATGGTGCAGTTGTTTCTGTAAATATATAGAAATAGGTTCAGTTATCCAACCATTGCCAGAAACTATAGGTCGCATGGGGGGATGCTCTAGGGATTTATGTATCTTTGGAAGACCATAAAGTTGCAGAATGACTGGGCAAGGGACTGTAAACAAATGAAAAAGATCAAGACCAATGTCTCCATCAATCTGTAATTCATAAATCAATATATTAACATTACTTATATATTTTTTAACATCCATTGCTGTAATACATTTAAAAGCATTCCTATCTTCTAATAAATGTAACATAGATTCCACATATTTATTATGGTCCATAATCACCACTGAGCCCCCCTTATCTGCTTGTTTAATTACAATATTGTGGTCCACTTCCAACATTCTTAAAGCTAAGAATTCATCATAACTTAAATTATAAAATTTATTTTTATTATGATTAGAATATAATTTTCTAAAATCAATTTCACATAGATCATGAAAAGCGATAAGCACTGGTAAACCAAGTGGTATAAACGTACTTCGTCTCTTACAAGATGCAGATAAATTAAAGTCTGACCCCTGGATTCACGGACCCTCCATGTAAGACTAAATAAGTCTTACTCAGAGGCTGCAGTTGAACGGTATGATGTCAGCGTGCCATGAATATTCATGAGGGCATGCTGACTCAACTGCAAGTCTAACACGGACCGTGCAGGAAAGCAGGGAGCGTGTCCGACTGCCGAGCAGTCTAAATGTCCACGCCCCTGCAAGTGTCCGAAATGCAAAATGTAAACACACAAGAGTGAGTCCGCTCAAATGTCCATGTACCCAATACCACACTCCCTGACATTGTAAACCCCCAGCACAGTTATAAAAAGTAAAACATTAATTTTATTTTTTTTAATTCCCGAAATAGCTACCTGTATTTCGTGTGTGTGCACGGTTATGCCCACTGCTTAGCTGCAGTTAGCAATCCCGACATAGAAGAGCATAAGAAGGAATGTTTATGCAAATTATGCCAAATAGCAATAGCATAATGGTAGAGCGTTCGCACAAAGAGGAGACATTCACGGTTCGAGACCCACCACTCCCCTTCCTATTCATGTTTTAAATTAGTATATGAAATAATACCTGACATATATGATTAAAATTTTACTAAAAAGCAGTGAAATGGCCTATGTATCAGTGAACAAAATATATATTTATAAAGGATCCTGATATATAATTGCCCTCAGTTAAGCAGTGCTTTACTCAGCGCAATATAGGTGCCCATAGTTCAGCAGCGCTTTACACAGTGCAATGTAGTTGACCATAGTTAAATAGCACTTTACCCAGCGCAATGTAGTTGCCCATAGCTAAATAGCGCTTTACTCAGCGCAATGTAGTTGCCCATAGCTAAATAGTGCTTTACCCAGCGCAATCGGTTTGCGTGGAGGTACGCATCGCGCCAACCAGCGCACTATAGGGCAACGTGGAGCAACGTAGAGCAAAGTTGCCTAAACACAGCCACACCCCCTAGCCTGTCTGGACAGTAGTAAAATAAAATGCAATGACAAGGTTCGAACCCAGGACTCTGTGCATCATAATCAAAGTACTGAGCCACTAAGCCATGACAGCTTAGGACAAATAGCCACTGTTAACATACATATACTTATAAATGGTAGATTAACCATTACTAAGCAGGTCTGCAGTCAGCCAAGAATTTTCAAAAACTGCCAATGACAAAAAAGTGCGGGAAATGCAGCATATTTAAGCCCCATAGGCGGGAATACTTGCCATAACTGATTGTAGCTCCCATCTGCAGTTAGAATGGCTGGTGCTGGAGAGGGTACAGACTTCCGAATGTAACGTTAGGGCATCAAGGAGTCGAAATACATTGTTTGGCTCCTTGTCCACTGTCATGAGTCAAGACTCCTGCAGGGCCAGTTCCAAGGGATGGAGTACAAGGCAGAGGCTTGGAACCAGTTAGCTCATGACCTCACCAGTGTCACAGGTGTTCCTCGGACTGGTGAGCAGGTCCATCACCACCATGCAGACCTGAAGAGATGGAAGCAGGACCTACTGAACCAATGGATACAGGAGGCCCTTGGTATGCAAGATGCCTCAATACTGAGTAGGTAGCCATGGAATGCAGTATGTAAGAAATGCTAATTTATTCTGTATAATGGATAGGTATGTCTCAATATCCCTTCATTTACTTCACAGCTGCAGGTGTCCATGCTGTGAAACTTTCTACACTGCAGCATGTTATGAAGAGACTTCTGCCAATGTATCCTGTCAGCTTTAAGTGTGTATCAGACCTGGTAGATGATGACCTGCAGCATATACATAACACAGTGAAGGCCTGGCATTGGTTGTTCAGAGTGCTGCTAGGATGGTTATTGTGTAGCTTGCAAGATCTTCCTACTATCATCCAATGTAAGCAGAGCACTATGGATATTCGATGAGAGGAGTGTTTAAGAAGACATACACCTACAACTAGAAGGAAGATTGTACAAAAGTGTGAGCAGAGATTTCTGTCAGTGTTGCAAGGTTGATAAGATTACAGGAGTACCATAGACTATGTGCCATAGCACATAACTGTCACATGTTGGCATGTGGTGACCCTCCATGCACATACACATAAAAAGACATAAGATAGGGATGCAGCTGCACTACACTATCTCATACTATATCCAACACGTTTATTACAGTGTTGAAAAACATGTATATTGTAGCATATTTTCACATGGTATAACATACAAATAAAATATATGGACATCTTATGCATGACATGCAATTTTTATGCTTGCCAGTGATGTTTTCTGCACTATATCATTGTATATGTTTGTATTCTATAGGCCACCTTTAACACAGATGTGCATGTTTGAGGTTCTGGGTGTGTTTGTGCTCAATGCTACCACTTTGCTTAGCACAGGAGGGATGGTGTGCTGACATTGAATGTGTACCTGTATGTGCCAGGGAGCGTCCACAAATGCTTTTGTAGGACATAGTCACATGTTTCATATTGTCATTGTATGTGTTGAAACTTGGAAAAGGCATTGCAGAAATTACCATGTGTCCATCCTAGCCTACCCACTGCTCGATGTCTTCATCTCGTCTTATGTATTTTCTTTCTCTACTACAATACAATAATTCTATGAGCATTTTCTACTGTTGTGTTTCAACACAGATGTAGTCCAACCTAATCTTTTCTGCCTTTTCTGCCCTGCATATGGCAGGGGCTGACCTACTAAATATCAGATCAAATACCTCATTCATCCCTGTGTGTGTGTGTGTGTGTGTGTGTGTGTGTGTGTGTGTGTGTGTGTGTGTGTGTGTGTGTGTGTGTGTGTCTACCACCATAGGCCACTTCCTTTTGTCATCTCACAGGCCTACTATGTAGTTGTTATCATATATGTGTTGTGCTACTGTGTCTCTGCCCTGTACCCTGCTGTGTCTGGCCTGCCTCCTGTCCATCTGTGTTGTTGTCTTTGCATCAGGCTTCAGTTTTGACTTTCAGAGTACCTATTATTTTGTCTTTCTGTGTGGGCCAGTCTACTTGCTTTTCATTGCACCCACTACCTTCATTCCCTGTGTGCATCCCCCTGCTCTTGTCTACCTTTTCTGCTCCTCCATTATGCACTATCTCATGGGTGGACTGCCTGTGTACTCCTGTTATCTGACACTATGTCCATCCTGCCCAGTGTGTCCCTCGGTGACCTGCATATTTCACATTGTGCACCGTAGGTATTTATATGCCCAGCATGGATGGCAGCAGGCTTCAGCCTGTCAGCTCACATACTATCCTACTAGGCTTGCTATGGTCCTGACATCTATTACTTAGTTTTAGTGTGTTTCTCATACAATTTGAGGTTTTCTGACATGCTACTGAACATTGCAGTCACTTTGTAATGACATTCACTTGAGTTTCAAAATCCATATCCATCAAAATATGCATGCTAACCCATCTCCTATTATTCTATCTCTTTTCTACATTTATAGGAGAGCTATTTAAAATGTGTTCCTGTAGTTGGGCCTTTGTCCTCCCCATATTTTAGGCTTTGTCCAGATTTCCTGCACTATGAAGTTTGGTGTTGTGGTGTTACTGTGGACATGTTATGGGAATGAACCTGCTCTTACACAGATAGCTGTGTGCCATTTCTTACTGTAGTTTTTTATTATATATGTATATACTGCTGTATGCACCATTGCACTGTGCATGCAGTTGTTTCATGGTCCCTAACTTGTCAGCAAGTGGGGACATTCATGTTCCGACAGATGACCTGACTATGACTGCATGAAAGCCTAATGTTTGTTTAAGTTTTAATTGTATGGTGCTAAATGTTCTCAGTTGCTACTGCCTCCTTTCATGCCTCCTGCTATACATCTTTGATATGCACTTGGTCTGGTTTGTCTATGCTTCTGCTCCTGGATGTTACAGACTTGCTTGGTTTCTGTAGTTCTTTCTACCTACCATGTGTCCTTTCATGCTTGCCTACTTCAAGTTGCCTGTAATTCCTTTACAACAGTGTTCAGCTTCTGTCTAGCATGGGGGGGGGGGATTACATTTTGCCTTTTTTAATAATTCTGCATTTGTTTGCCACGAGATTGTGGAGGTGCTATGGTTGATGACCATTACCCAGTATTCCAAGATTGTTGTTTTATTTTATGGCAGCACTCTTCCTATTTCTTGGATATCTTACAGATGTACATCTCTTACCCTGTGAAGCCTATTTCTATGTAATTTTATGAGTTTAAATATTACAGCAAAGATGTTAATGTCTTTGATATCTAACATCAATTATTCTAGTTAAGCACACTACACTTTCTAAGCCCTACCTATTCTTTAACTTCTTCTTTCAGCTTTTCCTGGTTAGGGGTCACCACAGTGGATCACATGTCTGCTCATGACTGGTAGTGGAGTTTTACAGTATCGAGTTGCCAGCCCGGCACCCAACCTTCCACAGAAGGCACACACACACACTCACACCTAGGGCCAATTTAGTGTGTCCAATCCACCTGCAGCATGTCTTTGGGATGTCGGAGGAAAGTGGAGCACCCGGAGGTAACCCACGCAACCACAAGGAGGACATGCAGACTCGGCACAGAAGGCACCCCAGCTGAGGATCGAACCAGGGAACCTCTTGCTGTGAGGCAATGGCACTAACTGCAGCACCACTGTGGCCACCCCCATCTATTCTTTAACTAAGAGTTATATATGTTGAAACTATTAAAAGAAAATAAATCTACCCTGGGATTCATGAAGCTTGCGTCAGGTGCAGGCGTAGCTTAGGCAGAATAATGCAAAATATGGCCGTCGAGCGATTCAGGTACAATCCAATACCACGTGCACTACTGGCGTACGCCAGAACTGCACAGCCCTTGGCATAGGTATGCTAATCACCCCATGCGCAGTGTCGCACCATGCAAATGAAGGCAGATAGTGATTCACGAAGTGGTGCAGGTGTAGTGTAAGCCCACGGAAATGTAAACCAAGAAACACGGTTTACATTTTCCCAAACAGAACATCGGAGCTATGGAAGCGGACCAGACTCATGTATTACAAAGTTAACATATGCCAATGGCTAAATATACAGCCAATGGCATAAGAAAAGATGCACAACACCTAAAAAACAACATTTAATGTCATGTCCACAGTAACGCACAGTACAACCGCAGGGCATGTGTGCACAAACTGGAACATAAAGAAAATATATAAAAATGTCATAAAATTGCAATGTAATACAAAGCAGGTTTACACCATAATACACAATGGTATGCATTGAACACCACAACCAAGCTGCAAGGGTTGCTAAGGGCCTGCGACAGTGTGCAGCGCGGTAACTATGAATTACTAGTCAATGCCATGCAAATGAGGCAGATAATACTGAATCGCAAATGTCCCGCCGGATGAAGGTTGAACCATACGGTGCAGTGCTATAATACCGAGAAATGGCTCAGAGGAGATACATGACATCAGCAGAGGGGTGTGCCACTGTAGCAGCAAGCACATTGGAGCAATGCAAACTGGCCTGGCCATTGCTAAGCAAAGCTGCAGGACAGTGGTGGGGAGGAAGGTATAGAATCGTTTAGTTGAGAGCACACATGGTGCCCAAAAGCGCATGTGTACGGGGATGAAAACGTGCCCGAAACCCAGTAAGCAGATGCACGCGGCGCGAACAATAACACAAACAGGAAGGTCAGGGGAAGAAAAGAAGGAAATGCTGAAGTAGGGTAATTGACGTACTAATGAGCAATCAACACCAATCAACTCACGGCGGCCAATCGACGGCAGCTGTCAAATCTGCTCGCAGAAACCTGCAAAACAGGATAGGGGAGGCATCGGAATGCAAAGAAAGGAGGGGAGGCATTGGATTGCAAAGGTAGGAGATCTGTCTTAGCAGAGGAAAGCAAACTGACAGTAGACCAGCAATAGCACACATTACGCAAGATACGCCAGGTCTAGGAAAGTACAAATGAAAGCAGGCTGCTGGATGCATGCCAGAAAATGGTAGGTGGAACATGCAGAAGTGTAAAGGGAAGGTCAAGAGGTAATCCACGGCAGCCAAATGTAATTCAACACCAAAGGCACCACAATAGTAGTTCCGGTAGTAAATCACATAAGATATCCTGTAGCTACGATCGTACATACACACCCTATGACATCATCGGTGTTCATAGCACAATAGTATAAAGTGTGAAAGCACCCTACACACACCTGTGAATTCCCAAACACTGCACCATAGGTGTAAACACACAGGGAACTTTTAAAATGTACATGTTGGGAGCTGCCATAGCTGTGATTCATCAGCATGTGTTAGAGACTAATGGAGTTGTGGAGGATGATGCCGACAACCACCGCAGGCCCCGGAGGAGGAGAAGAGTGTTCAGACCAAGGGTAACCTACCAGGGGTTACATGATCTGGAGATAGTAGAGCGTTACAGGGTGGACAGGGACATCTTACAGCAAATAGTGGAGCTGTGCCGGCCATGCCTGAGAACCAGAAATAACAGAGGGGAACCCATCCCAGTGGACACGAAGGTATGTGTAAGCATGCAAATACTAGCCACAGGTACCTTTCAAAGGCCAACTGGAGATATAATGGGGATCTCACAGGCATCAGCATCCAGGGTACTACACCAGTTCCTGGATGCCATGTTACCACATGCCAATGAGCATATATGCTTTCCCCGAACTCAGGAGGAGTTGGCCAACAATATGCATCACTCACACCGTGTGGCACACTACCCGGAGGTACTGGGTGCGATAGACTACACTCACATACAAATCAAGTCACCACCCGGTGAGCATGGTAGGTGCTACATAAACCGCAAGGGATTCCACTCCATCAACTGCCAGGTCGTGTGCAATGCCCAGGGCATTATCATGGATGTGTGTGCTGGCAGCCCTGGAAGCTACCATGACTCCCATATCTGGCATGCCTTACAGCTGTATCAGGTATTTGTCAGGGGGGACATCCCACATGGCCACCTTGTGGGGGATGCTGACTATGCACTGGAGCTGTGGATGATGACTCCCATCAGAAATGCACACACACCCATGCAAGAACGCCATAATGAGGCACACGCACAAACCAGAATCATCATAGAGCATGTGTTCGGGATGCTGAAATCATGGTTCCGGTGCTTGGACACATCTGGTGCAGCCTTGCAGTAATCTCCAGGCACATGTGCCCACATTGTCATAGTATGTGCCATGCTACATAATATGATCCTGTGGAAACAGCTGCAGCAGGGACAAAATTGCGAAGGCCCTCATAGCCCACCTCAATTGCCAAGGCCATCACAGGCACAGAGGGATTCAGACCATGAACACACTGTGCCAGCCCCAGTAGGCAGACGGAGGCATGCCCAATATGCCTATGCCTTGGCAAAGAGGGAACGTATAGCACATACTCTGACAGTGTAGGCCCCTAAGGACTGACACACCTCTCCACCTGCACACACAGTAAAATGGATAGCACACAAGCACGACCACCTGTAAATTTTAATGTATAGGTGGCTCACTGTGTGAATCCCACATAGGCAGCCCTCAAGCATTGTACACACAACAGCTATTGGAACAAGGAATGTCAACACCTGAACAGTACATGCGCCTATCAGCATATGGTGATGCTGTGTGTATAGGTTCCCAGGTACAACGGTAGGTTCACAGCCGACTGTCAGAGGCCATACACCAAATGGGGCAAACAGTGTCTGCTGTCACCACAACATTGAGTAACCAACTGTCAAGTAGAGGAGCAGAGGCAATCATGGGAGCACATGTGTGTAAGCACTGTTCTGCACACACTCAGCACAGAGTCCCTGCTGCGTTAATGAGGGGCTACACATAATATAATCATGGATGTTGTGTCAAGGTATGGGGTGTACCCATGACAGGTATTCGTCACCCAAGCATGCTCCACCCACGGTCGTTTGAAGGTGTAGCACAGTATCGTGTGTGGCTCACTGAGATATACCTACCCAATGCTGGAGCACATCCAGTAAACATCACATGGACATACCATTAACTGGACTCATCAATATGTAAACTAACTGAGTTACCCATGTGAGTGCAGTATGGAGTATCAGCCGTAGTATACTCCACGTACAAAACGACATAACAGGTGTACAAATCCTAGATGGCCATATGTTAAATGCAGTGACCGTCGTGCATGTTCCCGGTCCCATGTCCTGCAAGGGATGTAACGTAATCCCAAAGGCACGAGTAATGCATGTCGGATGCAGGTCAGCAGATCATGTTTAGCACACGTTACCGGGAATATGCATTGCCCACTGCTGGTAAGCGACATTTAAATATGACTATATGGATATGCGCAAAACAGGGATAAGCTACTCCGAATATCATGCAGAACACGGTCAATGATGTCCAGAACAGGTGAAGCCAGAATTATTCACACCTGTACTAATAGCGCCTGCTCTGAAGGGTAAAACGACCACTGCCAGGTGTAGAACATGCAATCATGTATAGAATCACCTAACACTATTGCTAGGCAAGATGTACCTATGGTAGGGTTGCCACCTCTTCAAATGACCAATGTGGGACATACGTCAGATATCTGCAGGCCGACACATACACCCGGCCAGTACAAAATTCAGAACTTCACTGTTTTGCCTAGATAAAAGTTAATTCTTGTAATGTTTACTTACTTATTCTGTTTCTAGAACATATAGGTGGTTCAGATACAGAATAACTGTTTTATGCAACTATTACATAAACTATAGGAAATAAGTATGTTCTAAAATCCCAGGACATTTGCCATGTTCACAAATATTTTGCAGGACACAACTGCCCAAAGAGGGACTGTCCCCCGCAGAGTGGGACAGCTGGTAACCCTAACCTATGGCAGGTGTGTAATGTGACAGGTACAGACACAAACGTGCAGAGTCCAAGAAACAGTATACACCAACAAGTACATAATGAAAGGTGTAGATTGCCTGTCACTTTCCCCGTCAGATATATATATATATATATATATATATATATATATATATATATATATATATGTACACATATATACATATATATAATACAGATAAAAAGGGCGATAGAGTGATATATGTTGATATATATGGATTCAGCGATATCTGCAAATATATATAGCTAGGTCAATGACATTCATAACACCATGGAGGTACAAATAAATAGGATACCGCCAACTATGGAATGTGTAACATACCGACATGAGTAACCACAAGGCTGAAAGACCGAAAGAACACAGTACCGGAACAGTACAACCGCGAGTAATAGTATGATGATATGAAGGGACATTTAGTTACCGCTTCCGGTGTTGCGGTCCACGTAGGTACTGTGTTCAACTGTGTTTGTGAGTGCCGTAGTCTGTGTATGTGTGTGTTGAGGGTGCCATGTGCATCTCCGTGTGACTGTAATGTGTGTGTGTGTCTGCATCATGTGTCTGTTAGTGCCAACTCAGAGGTAGATCATTATGGTAGGTGTGGGTATAGCTAGCTGTAGGCATACGGTTACCATCTGTCCCACATTAGGAGAGACAGCCCCTCCCTGGGCAGATGTGTCCTGACATAAAACATTACAAAGGGCAAATGTCCGGGATTGTAGGACATTAATATGTCCCATATATAATGTAATAGTTGCATTAAATAGTTATGCCTGTATGTAAGAAACGTAAATGTTACATGCAATATGATAAGTAGCCAAAGTCCCACAATAGGTATGTATTGAGGATAAAAGCATGTGCTAACCTGTGTACTGACCGTGGCTATGTGTTGCCCTGTAAACAGCGCTGTGCGTCCCGCAAGTGTCCAACAATGGCCATATGAAAAGGTGGCAACCCATGGCAAAGAGGTTCTGTGACCAACACAACCGCAATGACTGCAAATATCTGGAACAGAAATACATGGGATAGCTGTCAGTTAGACATATCCCTTTACATATCGCTGCAATTCCAGAGGTATGGAAGTATCAGCCTCACCTGCATACTATATAGAAACCAATTAACAACAGCCCAATGTACAATCCCGTAACATAAGTCTACTAACTGATAGCTCTTTAATTAGGGACGGAGCCCACACACATATATATGGAATATGTAGAAATGCAAGCCCCACAAACCTGTATATGCTACGTACACCCACCGACATCCCCCACACTAGAAACTATAGCAATACAGACTGCAATAACAGCACAAACATCCAGTTAGTCAATTACATCTGCAGAACTGTCAACATACCTTGTGAGAGATACAATTAAAGGCCCCATGCAAAATTGCAGCCGTTATATAATGGAACAAACGGCGATGTTACAGGTTTTGTTTGCAATAGTCCGTTATCAGACGTTGGGATGACAGGAACACCCACATATTGAACCACATACTCTAGCTGTCACACACAATCCATGGGGAACATGAATCCAAAGTATAATTGTCTCTATGCATAGCAGTTGCAATTACACATAACAAAACACAATACAGACCGTGTCCCCAAAGGTAGGGCAAATGGGCAACGCCCAAGTAGAGAATAAAATTATACCCCACTGTCGCTGCGTAATTGGTGAATGGAGTAGCTGCACAGCTGATATGCAAGTAATTAGTCACTCAGGAACACCAATTGGCGGGAGGAAACCACATGTTACAGGTATCGACGTATATAAGGATGACTTGCTAGACATTCAAACCATATGCTCATACAAAATACCCGTGTAAGCAGTGTGAGAGAGATAGAGATGAAAGTCCAAATGATAACAAGGTATGTAGAACACTCGGTATGTAAGTTTATGTATAGCATGTTTTTTATTAATTATTTACTGTATGTATAGCCTGGTTTGCATTAATTAAAAGTGTCTGCAATGCATAAAGTGGGAAAAGGTATTTATGTAGTGATGTCTTGCTGAGCATACTAACGCATGTAGAAACTGTGCATCCAGCAGTGGGCCACAAGGTACACATCACAGACACCACAAGGGATGCTACATGAGGGCTTTAAACAGAACAATTCCATACAACCCGCTGTCAGTGGTAGGGTATGTCCAACAAGTACGTGCCATAGCAGGGGATAGTATATGTTGATATACTGTCACAGTAGGCATGTGTATGGGCATATAACGACAATGACATGTCTAAGGTGGTCCCGCTGTGCAAGTATGCTTTGCATTATGGGATACTATGTGAAATATGTGTAATGTATAGTATTGTAGGTAGATATGTCAGATATTCTACACAGCATAACAGGCATATCATGCATACCAAAGGTATTGTCTATTGGCATGTACAATAACAGGATACATATGGCTTGTAGGCATGGGACATTGCAATAGCATGATAGCTAATCTAAATGGAAGGGCTACCAAGTAACCATGCACAAAGGACATGTAATAGCTTCACAGGTTCATAGTGGGGTACTATGCAGTCTGGCAAGTCTATGTGTAAGCACAACTACAGTGTTCACACCAGTGGCACCTCTCTAGGGTAGTGTCCTGTGAACAGCAGAGCCATGTGTTACCTGCACCTCTGCACAGTACAGCCACTGCAGTGATCCCTGGCATACATGTGTCTCCCAACCACCAAGGGAGGTATCACATGAACAGTGCTACTGAGTGTCCCTGCATGATGTACATAGGACTCATGTTCCAAAGCATGGTGAGTGACCGGTTTGGGAATGTAACCCTCAAGCACATCCCACTCATTGTTGCGTGTGTGCACATATCCATGAGCATGTTGCTCACAGTGGCTTTGCTTATGTCGTATGTGGAGTATATCCATTAATATTGTTGTGGACATGGGCCCTGTCTGTTCAGCAGAGGTCACCCCTGAGTATGTAGTATGCAAATGTGTACAGACGTGGTGTCCGTAGTTCAGCCGCATACTTTAACTGTCAGAGCTCAATAAACGTCATGGCGTGTTAATGGTGTGGTATGTAAAGCTGTAGCTGTTGTGTAAGGTACACCCTAAATGGGGTGGTGTACCCTTGAATGTGTGTAGAAGTCTTGAGTTCAGAGGTACAATGGGTGCCTATGTACCAGCTACACACCCAGTACAGATAAGTGTGGCCACGTAGAAGGATATCCACACCACAGTGGCAATACGGTAACCACAGGAGTGGGTGCGACATACGTGTGTACTACAAACATGTACAATGTGACATGTATGTAGGGGACTACCACCTATGTGATAGTCAGTGGGTGAATGGTGTAATGCAAAGGTGATGTTCATGCACCTTGTGTCATGCAGCTTGAGGCCATGATATTCATATCAGGTATCTGTCACAGTGACACCCATATGGATGGAGTCAGTATCAGCTGGTGGATCAATCATGGTGCTTTGTATGCAGGGGTTTGTAAAGCTAGGCAGGGAAAGTCCCTCTGTGCTAGCCTGTACCTCAGGGAAGCATATACTGAACATGAGGGGCCCAATGACTGAGGACTGTGGTATGGCAAATGTAACTGAAATGCAGTAGGTACTATGGTATGCTACCCTCATTGTGTGTGTCCTGTCCATGAGCCACGTTGCATAACATCCTGAGACATAGGGTATGATGTGCAGGTGGATGTGTATGTTGTCAATACCAGAATGGAGAACGGTGCTGAAAGGCAATGAGAGGACAATGTAGGATGTGTGGACTCGAGTACCATCATCAACTACCCTGGTAATTGTATGAAAGTAGTCCACCAGGTGTAGGGGCCATGCTCTGGCCCTAACAAGTCCAACCGGGTGGCATCAAAGGACCGGAGCCCAACAATGTCTCTGTGAATGACGTCCTTGATGATGTGCCCCATAGCCATGCAGAACAGTCCAGTCAGGTGTGTAGGACTATAGTCCCACTCGTGCATTGTGGTGCCACCTGTGTGGAGTGTGATAAATGTTGCTGTGTGCCATTCAGGGGCCACAATGTCTGATACAAGGCTATTACTGAATATGGTGGCCTAGTGGGGAGACATGTCATTCAGAGGTTTGTGGACATCACAGCCTGGGACTTTGGAAGGTGACATGGGGCCAGTGTCCCAGGACATATAGAGTGCAGGTTAGTACTGTGTAGGTGTGACCGCAGGGACACCGCAATGTTCCTGCATGGATTGTGGCCCTGTAGTGAGTGAGAGGGTGTAATGTTAGCATTGAATCCATCCACCAGCATGTTGCCAACATCACCTGGGTCTGTAATGTTCCTGAGTGACTGTTGTATGTGAGAGCAGATGTGGGTGTTGCCAGCGACTACTGACATACCACCATAATGCCTTGTGGTACACCCAGAAAGTGTTGCAGTAATGTTTACGTAGCTAGTCTTGGAGTATGTGATGAGGGATCCCATGGCCCTACCGAGGCTGACCAGTGAGCTACCCCACCCATGGGATTGTACACCACTGTGCAACAGCCTCCACCTGTTGTTGTACATTATGTCCATGGAACTTGACCACCAGAGTGGCGTCTGTTATCTGGTGTGTACCATCATGGCTCTGTGTGGAATAGCATGATCCATGCAGTCGTGTACATGCTAATGAAGTGCACTGGGGTATGTTTCAGCATTTGTATGTGCATTGTCCATCTGCACGGGTGTCATGATGTTAACAACCGCTGTCATAAGACGTCTGTAGTAGGTGTTGTAGTACTCATGTACTGTGTATGCCGTGAAGGGTGTGGTGCTGGGATGTGGCTAACAAGGTTGATTAGCATATGTTCGGAATCCACCAATGAGGGGATAACCCCAGGTGTGGAACACCAGTCACATGTTGGTAGTGTTCATGTCAAGGTTAATGTTGGTCTTGGAGGTGGTGTGTATGGGTTGATCCAGCCGAGTGGAGGTTATGACTCATGGATGTGTCGGTACATGAGTGGCTATCCCAGTTAAGTGTGGGGTAGTGTCAGTCACACATCAGTAGTAGCTGTCTGAGCCCTACTGTCCAGTACACCAACAAATGAGGTCTGGTAACCGTGGGGTATGTTGTTGAATCTGTAGCTTGTTACAATGTGTATAGCGGTTCCGGACACAGTTAGTTGCACGTGGAGCACCTCTGATGCATTGTGCTAAGTAACTAGCCAGGATGTGTGTACAACATAGTGGGATATGGGAACACCTCAGCTGTGGGTGTGCCGGTCCAGGTATGTGCCTGAAAGGTATGGTCTGTCTATAACCTGTCATTGCAGGTGTGCTCTGCAGAGCCTAGAGGCAGGTCCCAGTCACTGCAGAGATATTGGAGTGGTGCATTATAAGGTGTGCCTTGCCTGCGTGCATCACAGAGGAAGATGCAAGCAATGTGTCACATGACCCCATGTCTTGCTTGCCAGTTCCCGTTCTGCCGGTGACTGTTATTGGAAACTGTGCAAGACAGGCAGTATAGAAGCAGCAAGAGCCTTACATGTGATCTGTACTCCCAGGGCTGACAGGTGCAGGTCATCTGTGCCAAAGCATTGTGTTTGACCAGGTCAGTCAAAGCGGACAGATACCAGATGCCTGTGGAATGACAGCAGAAGCATAGGCAACTGTTGAAGTGACACAGTCAGTCATTGTACAGTGGTATCGGGTCCGGATGAATGCATAATGCTCCCCAGGGCTAGGCCCACACCTTCAGGGCTACAACACTGGTGAGCTATTGCATGTCCCTGCACACGTAGTCTGTGAAGTGGCATCTCAGGGCAGTCACACTAACATGGAGAATGACAGTCACATCATACCTGGTGAGGTGTGGCATGGGTGCATAGGTTATGTTGCAGAACCAGTTACCCGACAGCAAGATGTATGCGACTATCGCCTTGTGTAGCCTGCTGTGTGGAGCTGCAGTGTGACCGCCTACAGACTCACCTATGACTGGTGTGTTGTGTATGTTATAACACCCTATTGGCTGTATGTGATGGGCACACATGAGTCTGTGGGCTATAAGTTGGTGATGTTGTGTTCCGTGATGGGGCTGCCTCTGGTGCCTACACAGAGTATGGAGAGGTACTGCACAAGTTGTCCTCGTATGTGTGGCCTGTGGTGGAGATCATGTGAGACTATGTGATGAGTGGGGTGTGTTGTGAATGTTACACATCCCCACATGACTGTCAGGTGCAGTCAGGGTTGGTGACAGCATTACCCCCAGCAGGGCTGCATAAGTGCATCCCCCACAGGCTGTAGTGTCGTATGTTGGGAGGTGAGCATTGAATGTGTACATGAGACAATTGCTCTATTGCCACATGTACGACATATCCATCATATAGACAGGCAATAGCACTGGTACGTGACAGTTGGACATGCCTGTATATACAACCATGTCTCACAGGATATGTGCGTTATGTGTGTACAACAGCTGTTGTACCATAAGCAAGCTGGAAATTTTAGGACAGCCAGTGTACCTGTGGGAAATGGTGTGGAATGGGTGCTATATTAATCAGTAGCTCATGACATGCTCACAAGTTCTGAACAAGTGCCTAGCATGACCATACAATACAGATAGGGTGTTGGATAATATCAACCCACAAGTGGTGACGACAGTCATAATGGGTGGCACCGCACTATAACCCTGCTGAGTATGGTGTGCATGTCCATGAACCATTATCACTGTAGATGTTAGCAGTACAGATGTACAAGACAGTACGGATGTTTGATTACAAATACCTTTGTATGTCACAGGAGTGTTCTACCAGTGGCCTGTTGACAGACTCACAACTACAAAAGGTGCCAGAGTGACATGTGCATATCACACCAGTGCCAGCTACAGTAGAACAGGGTTAATGTGTTGTACTCCACCCTCATTGTAGCCCATACCACACAGACAAATGTTAGGCATCTGTGTATGTAAGGATGTGAATGGCCATGACCTATGAGGAATAGCTGTGTCAGTGTTGTGAACAACATACAGAATGGGCTGTGTGGGTGAGGTGTGTGACATATGTGCACATTCTGATGGATGATATCAGCATTGTCACCGCTAGGTGAACATCCCTGTACCCATTAACTACCACCTAGGCTGTGGTCAACATTATGGACACTGTGTAAGGGATGGTGCTGTGCAGTACACCTCCCTGCCTTGGTGACATCTCCAGGCCCCTTGGGTAGTCATACGAGGTACCCATGTCATGACAGGGTGCCATCCATGAGCACGGAGATCATTGGACAGGCATATACAGCACTGGGGTGACCAATATTGGATCACATATCACCTTTAAGGGGTAATGGCCATGCGTGGATGGGCGATACCAGCCTTCACAATCCTCACCTCCACTATGCAGCATGCTGTCTACCTTGCATAAAGACATTTGCTACACCATGATGATGGACATGCTACATGTCCATATCCTGATCTGTAAGACATACGTCATGGACAGCCACCATCCTAATACTAGGATCGCCACATGCTGGACAGATCCCTGTGCCATACATGTGACATACTCCCACCAAACCATGCAACCCTGTCCATCAAAGCTGCACATGTCATCCCAGTCATACATGGTGTGATGGCCGCATGGTAGATGTAGTATCAACTGTCCGGATCAGTAATGTGGCACTGATGCACCTCGCGGTGGCATACTGGCTGTCTGTTACAGCTAGGAAACCTTGCCTGTACATGCTATGGTTGATAACCATCCCTGCGAATGACGTCCGACTAGCCATTGTCCCATGTCTATCACATGTGCAACACAGGCGATCCGTGGCAGGATGTTGAACAGCTGTACAGTGCTGTGTAGATGTATATGGCAAAACACATACATGTACAGGTGTCCATGCGTATGTGTGCATTGTCACTGCTCAAGTCCATTAAGGCTGTGTCTGTGTTGATATGTGACATATACACAGCATCAAGGTCAACAGCAGTACCGTGGACACATCCAGGCATGTGCAGATAGGTAAGAACACCAGTGCAGGCAAATAGACATGCCCACATCAAGACAGCATTCACATGGAGTATGAACACTGTAATGAGGTGACACACATATATGGTGATGATATCCAATGCATAACAGGTGTTACATGTGTGTGACACAAACACGTCAGTCGTGTCAGTGTCATGATGATTTGCAAAGATTACTGTGCAGATGTACTAGATGTCATAGAAATGTATGTGCAGCAGTATCTCTGTACATCTCTGAAACTGTGACCTGTCACCATCATTATGTCTTACAGATAATGCCTCATACACGCCTTCCAGCGTACAGCCGCCAGGAGGATGATGTCCTCATCCCGTACCTCCATGAGAACTATGAGGTGTTGTTCAGCCATGTGCCACAGCATGCCCAGCAGCGGATGACCTGTGGCAGGATCTACGCAGGAGGGTGAACGATGTGGGTGGCCATAACCGCACCTACCAGCAGGTGCGCAGACACTGCATGGACTTGATACGACATGCAAAACAGCATGCCACTGCAATTGCCAGGGAACAAGGTGGAACAGGTGGTGGGCCACCAACCCAGCCCCCACTCACACACACCGAGGAGCTACTGGCCAGTCTGGGGACACCCTCAGAACAGCATCCACACACACTAGCTGCCATCGTGGAGGTGGGTGTCTCCCAACCAATGAGCCTGGAGTTGCCTGGTAAGTCAGTACTGCACATATGGCTATTATATCCCATTTAGTTGCATGTGTCACTGTACATTATGTAAAGTAACAACATATGCAAGGTATGTGGACACACATGCTGCATACTACAGTATGCTACCCTGTGTATGCACACATGTGCATACTATATGCTATTATACAGGTGAATGTGTTAACATGCACAGTGCACCCTGTGGCTGTCAGACAGTCAGGGATAATGTTCATACTGCTGTGTCACCCCTATACAGGTACCTCTGGCATGCCGCACAGACATGAGTCCATTGCAGGTGAGACTGTCATCAGTATCAGGCATGTTAAAGCATAGATCTATTTGCCATGTGGCCAGTTAACAGTTGCACACTTGATGTTTGTTCCAGTCATGATATACAGGTCGCATCACCCATCATTCACACAGGCCACCCATGTGCAATATATACAAATGAAATGATACACCGACTTGAAACCACAGTAGTTGTCATTGCTACATGTGTGGTCAGCTGTGCATACAACGGTGGAGGTGTTCTACAATGGAGGCATATGTAGTATGCATTGGAACAACATGTGTGGTATGCAAACAGTACCACACAGTGAGCTGTGATATGGGCAGCCCACAGGTGTCACCATTGTGTTATATGCCCCTGCATTGGGTGCACACATTGTGATGTGCCATCTGACATGTCCCAGACACGTAGTGTTCTGGCTGCAATATTGTCACACTATCCCATGACCCATACCCCACATACCAAACATACAACCCGTTGTCTGCATAGCCCTGTGGATGGTGACATATCTGACATCTATGGGTGTATGTCATATGGGACAACACAGACATGTGAGATAGATGGCCATCACACACATTTGGTCAACACATGTGCACACATGGCCATGGGGGATGGCCAGAGACACGTAGCCACACAGTAGATGTGATGTGTATACACCCTGTTGCACATTGTCCACACATGGTCCAATTATAGCCTTAGTTGACTGATTATACAGTTGATGTGGTACACTGGACATCCTAAAAGCCTGTGTACAGCTAGTGGAGGTGTCACTGAAGTCTACCATATAAGATCTGTTGAACATCACGACTGTGTCATAGCATGACAGTAGTCACCTGTACAGCTTCCACAGACATTGACACCACATCAGGCCACAGATACTGTACATTTCCCTTGCTGCTGTAGGACATCACCGTTAGCTGTGCACCTCGTGTGTGTGGTACATCAATGTCATGTGGGAAATGGTGAATTGACATGTCCACTATGTGTGGACATGGTTGCCAGGCAGCTAAGACCCTGTAGTTGTTGTGCAGGGGTGTCATCTGTAGGTCCTCCAGTGACCTGTCACTTGACACAGCATGGTTTGGTGTGTATACACCTCAGCATCGTGGGTCACAATCCACAGTTATGTCATGGGTATGCATGCAGTTATGGCTATGCAATGTGTACATATTATGCATTGTACAGCAATATAGATGCCTCATGATGCCATGCAATGGCACAGTGTCTGTACTTCACACTGTATAGCAATGTAGATGGCTCACACTACCCTTCCATGCTCATGCACATTTGCTAAACATGCATTCTATCTGTAGGGCATACAGACAACACCGCAATGTGATGCCCATTACGATGCTGTACATGTGTCAGGACACCATTGTGTCAGACATGTATGCATGTTAATGCACACGTCAGCAGATTACATGTCAAGGTCACGTCAGCCATGTGTACTGTTATCCTGTTCTGGTCCACATGGTGTATCACGGGGATGCATGCATACTACCATGATTGTGTGAACTGCATGGCTACTGATATGACACCTGCTTGCTGTAGTGTGCACCCCAGGGAGGTATGCTTACTAACACTATTAATGTCTGAGCTGCATGCCCTCTGCTGTATCACAGGCATGCTGCATGCCATCTGTCAAATCACATGCATGGTGTGTCTGTGTGTGTGTGTGTGTGTGTGTGTGTGTGTGTGTGTGTGTGTGTGTGTGTGTGTGTGTGTGTGTGTGTGTGTGTGTGTGTGTGTGTGTGTGTGTGTGTGTGTGTGTCTATTGTAATTTAGAGTCTTTCTTTGCATTCACAGGTGATGTAGGTGCGTTACCCTCCTGCGGTCCATCTGATGTTAGTGTCCCCACAGATACTAGCAGTGATGAACATATGCATGAGGTACAGGCAGGGTTGTCAGGGGCTGAATCTGTGCCAATGGTTGCCATCCCAGCTATGTCCCCCTCATCCCTGCACACAGTTCTGCTGCCAACACATACCGCATCACCAGTGGCCATAGAGGAAGGACAGTCAGCGTCTGTTAGCGTGGAACAGGAATGTGTGGTGGCTACAGAAGGTGTGTCTACACACCATGGTGTCAGTGTAATGACTGCAGATGTGCCACACAGGCATGTGGCGGTGCTGTTCGTAGGAGGACCTCTGAGAGACATGCACCTGCAGGACAGAGCGCAGCAGCTGGTATCACCAGGCGCATGTTCCAGACTGTAATGGCGGCACAGGCACGTGCTGAATGGCAGAACAGAGAAGGGCAGAGGCTGCAGAGGGCTGCTATCCATACCCTAAATGACAACATCCAGGCATTGGCAAATGCTCAACAGCAGATTGCTGATGTTCTGGACAGGCGATTGGGTGACATGGTCGGAATCCTTGACCGTGGCATGGCAATCGCGTGAGCTGTCTGTGCTGGAACATCTGGTAGGAGTGAGGCATAGGCCACGTGGACGTAGGCCAGCTACACCACCTAGTGCAGGTCAACGTGAGCATGCCACCTCACATGCCCGCTCCCATAGTGCTGGTAGCAGTAGCAGTGCAGCTGGTGCTGCGCTGTCCACACCAGGACACAGCAGGCCATGTGGACATGGCCCTGGATGTTCCCAGTGGGGACACGGTTCCAGTGGACATGTGTCGTCGGACAGTAGCCAAGCTGTACCTCCACCTGGTAGTGCCCGTGCAACCCCTGGCAGGCACAGGTCACGTGGCCGTGGTCGGACACAGTGAGCTGTACAACCTGGTCTGTACAATCTGGAGCTGTCAATAATATCCGTGTAGGTCTCACAAAAGGCAGAACTGTGTGCACACATACACGCACACAGCAAAGACATCTGTAGGGCACCACAACACCCACATGCATACTGAACAGACATGTCCAATCATATCACTGGCCCTTACCCACACACAAGATGTCATCCATTGGTGCAGCCTATGCCCCTGGCAAACATTATCACCCTGTGCATATGATGAAGCCTGTGCGCATCCCTGTCATCCACACCATTGGTGCAGGGACATGCTCAAATGGTCTGATGCACAGGGTGTACAGAATAGTGAGAAGTGTATATTACATTAGTTGTGTAAGAATAGTGAGAGAAGTGTATATTACATTAGTTGTGTGTGAATAGTGAGAGACGTGTATATTACATTAGTTGTGTACTGTTGACACGCACCAGACATACCATGTAGTACAGGTTTAGCATGCATTGTTATATGTTCACAGTATGTGTCTCGGTAACAACAGTAACAGCATGTTGGTAATGATGCCCTGGTTCCCTCCTTATGGTCTACTTGCATGTGCCTACAGGTAGCACTGTTTGCAGTCTCCCATGTGTAACTGTGGAGTACTCACAGGCACATATGGCAATATCAGCATGCTAGCGTAGCCTCAGCCTGACTGTTGGAAAGTCTAACATAACACAGATGTCCACACATATACTGATCCAGAAGCATGTGGGCAGTTTAATAGGCTACAGTGGCTAGAGACGTGACATCCATACCAGGTCACATCACAGGTATGTTGACATGGTGCAGGGGTTGTACACAGCGGTCTGGCCAATGATAATGTTAGAGGCCACTTGATAGCATGAGGCCTCACTGTGTAGCAGTAATACCCTGTCACATTACAGGAACATGCTCACACTCACGGGGTCAACAACACTATAATGCACACCCCATAGTGTTGAGGTGAGGACCCTTGCCTATGTGGTCATCACTGTCACAGTACTGTGAACCCACATGACACGACACAGAGAAAGAACATGTACAGGTAGCCAGTGCGGCTGAGACCGATGGCATCAACAGGGTAGTGGACTGCATCACCATGAGGGGTTAGGGATCCTGTGTGTTCTGTATGGTAGCATACACCCTCACTCCATGCACCAGACAGCCATACATACCTACATACACACACACACACTGTGGAGACCACAAATGTCATACACATATGGATAGCTGATGTGTGTGATACACACACCACACCTGCCTACGTCATGCTTTCCACACTGCAGTATGTACAGATCTCTACAACAGTGTACAGGGGTGTGTAACAATTGGGATGTATTCCCCACCATATGTGGCATATATGGTCACACAAGCAAACACACATGGCAGTACTGTGAATGATACACCTGCTATATGATGATACGTCTGACAGACATGCAGCAGTATTGGCCACATTATGTGTACCAACGCTACCTTCGGCAATTGTACTGCTATATGCACACTGGAGGATGTAAGTGTTACAGGTGTCAAGTGACGTACTGTCGGTGACACCTGACCGCTGTGTAGGTTTTATGTCTCCACCGTCAAGTAACGGTAACATAGCGTACTGTTTGCACATGTAATGGTAGGATGGCGTGTGACACACCTGTGAGCCGTCCCCAGCAAACATCCATCTACACAGGTGGATCACCACTTTATGTACACACATCCATCCATACCTGCTGTACATCCTACCGTACTGTCAGTATGTCACCATATACAGGTGTCAATGATGGGGCTGCATTGCAACTGCATGTTGTAGTTAGGCACAGATTAGTTACTTACATCAGCTACTGCACATGCATGGTAGCTGCATGCACACTACAGATTGTACATGTGTGTTGGTCCTACATGCCTGTCATGTAGCCATGTTTGTATGCATTGCAATTGGTGGACATGTGTGTTGACATACATAACACATGGACTGTTGTATGATATGATGGGTGTCATGGGTAACTAGTACAGAGGGAATGTGTCCTCGGTCAACATTGCTGCCTCATGTACTGTTAGCATTCAACAGCCATGGACCCACCTTCCATTTGTGTGTATGATTGCTGTAGCCACTTGTCTGCACGGAGGACAGCAAAAGCTATGCTATGTACATATGTGTTGTGTGTGTGGTCCATGCACATATCCACTGCAATTACATGTATGACATAGCCAAACATGTGTGTTCATTGGTGTACAGCGACAGTCATCTGTCACAGCTGTGTAAGACCCAGGGCCCCTGGTATGTGTAGAGCTGACCTGGTTATGTACAGTGGTATCATTGCAATGCATAACACATGATGGAACCCTGTCGGTACATGTGTAGTCTGCACAGTTGCTGTAGACCTATGTACAGTGCACTGGTCATGAGTCACACGGTGTTGTGTTAATGTATGGCTGTGTATTGCTGGTCCAATGACATGGTGATGTCGGAGGGCTACATTGTAGATTGTGGTGTGTACCTCTGTGATATGCACCTGAGACATCTGTGATAGCTCCTGAGTGTGTACTGGTCAATACATGTGAGTGGCCTTCATGTACGTGGGGACAGTAATACCATACTGTGCCCTTCCGTGTTTAGAATCCGTGTGCATGCAAGATGGCCCTTTGCAACTGCTAAGTGTGTGAGCATGCCCAGTACGCCATTGTGTAGATGGACACACAGTACATTCCAAACTGCGCCCTTCCATGTTTAGAATCCGTGTGCATGCAAGATGGCCCTTTGCAACTGCTAAGTGTGTGAGCATGCCCAGTATGCCATTGTGTAGATGGACACACAGTACATTCCAAACAGACGTGTGATACTAAGCGTGTGGGCATGGCCATTGACATCCTGTATAGCGATGGTGGTCATCCAGGCAACAGATGTCCATTTTCAATGTCACGATGGATGCCTACATTGAACACACTGGTTGCTGTCTTGAAGGGTGTACTGTCTGTGGCGTCCCGTATCTATGTAGTGTTGTTGTAGTGCTCCGTAGATATTTGGTTGCCCCGATCACACCACTGCCGTGTGTTTGTCTACGTCTACCTTGGGACAGTAATATGCTTTCAGACTGCTCACTCTCTATACATTCCCTATCGGCATCCTTGCCTTTGCGGATGATGTCACCCACCTAGAAGTATGCCTCTGGGAGTGCTGTGCTCAGTAATCTCGGTAGCGCATTCTGTAAATGCGTAATGCTGTAGTGTGATAAGGTAGTTAGGTGTATGTTCGACTCCCAGCCCTGTCAAGTGTGTGTGTGTGTGTGTGTGTGTGTGTGTGTGTGTGTGTGTGTGTGTGTGTGTGTGTGTGTTTCCAGCTGCCTGGGGACACAGTAATGCTTTTAGATGCCTCACACCACATACATTCCCTATCGGCGTCTTTGCCTTTGCGGATGATGTCACCCACCTAGAAGTATGCCTCTGGGAGTGCTGTGTTCAGTAATCTCGGTAGCGCATTCTGTAAATGCGTCATGCTGTAGTGTGTTAGGGTAGTTAGGTGTATGTTTGACTCCCAGCCCTGCCAAGTGTGTGTGTGTGTGTGTGTGTGTGTGTGTGTGTGTGTGTGTGTGTGTGTTTGTGTGCATGCTCCCATCTGCCTGGGGACGCAGTCTTGCTTTTAGATGCCGCACACCACAGCAGTTTGCTACCGACGTCTTTGCCTTTGCGGATGATGACACGCACCTAGATGTCTGCCTCTGGGACTGCTGTGCTTAGTAATCTCGGTAGCGCATTCTGTAAATGCGTCATGCTGTAGTGTGTTAGGGTAGTTAGGTGTATGTTCGACTCCCAGCCCTGCCAAGTGTGTGTGTGTGTGTGTGTGTGTGTGTGTGTGTGTGTGTGTGTGTGTGTGTGTGCATGCTCCCATCCGCCTGGGGATGCAGTCTTGCTTTTAGATGCCGCACACCACAGCAGTTTGCTACCGATGTCTTTGCCTTTGCGGATGATGACACGCACCTAGATGACTGCCTCTGGGACTGCTGTGCTTAGTAATCTCGGTAGCGCGTTCTGTAAATGCGTCATGCTGTAGTGTGTTAGGGTAGTTAGGTGTATGTTCGACTCCCAGCCCTGCCAAGTGTGTGTGTGTGTGTGTGTGTGTGTGTGTGTGTGTGTGTGTGTGTGTGTGTGCGCATGCTCCCATCCGCCTGGGGACTCAGACTTGCTTTTAGACACCGCACCACAGCAGTTTGCTACTGACATCTTTGCCTTTGCGGATGATGACATGCACCTATATAACTGCCTCTGGGATTGCTGTGCTTAGTAATCTTGGTAGCATGTTCTGTAAATGCGTCATGCTGTAGTGTGTTAGGGTAGTTAGGTGTATGTTCGACTCCCAGCCCTGCCAAGTGTGTGTGTGTGTGTGTGTGTGTGTGTGTGTGTGTGTGTGTGTTTCCAGCTGCATGACAACAGTACATTGCTTTTACAGTATTCACTCTCCATAACATCCGTGTGGCGTCTTTGCCTTTGATGCTGCTGTCTGCAGGCTAGACGTGTGCCTGTGTGAATCATGTGATCCACTGATCACGGTAGCGCATTTTGTAACTGCGTGATGCTGTTGTGTGGTACAGTGCTTACGTTTATGTTCTGCTCCCAACCCTGCCACGTGTGTGTGTGTGTGTGTGTGTGTGTGTGTGTGTGTGTGTGTGTGTGTGTATATATATATATATATATATCTATATCTATATCTATATATATATATATATATATATATATATATATATATATATATATATATATATATAATGTATATTGTATATAGATATGTATGTTGGGATTATCACTCTTGACTCTGCTGCATTGTCTGTACGTGAGCACCATGGATGTATGTACATCTGCTATGGCTCTGTGATAGTGCACATACTGTGTGCTGTAGTGATCGTGGGTTATACATGTGTAGTGACCGGTTATTGTGTTGCTGGGTATTACACGGGCATTGGAAACAATGTTAGTGCAGCACCTTTGACTGGTCGTATGCAGATCTCGGCAACAGTCAGCAGTGGTTATTACATTGGAGTGTGAGTATGGCTCATATCCATCTGTAGTAACTGTCAATTCTATGCACCTCAGGTTAACATTACAGATGCACGTTTATCCACAGGTTGTGGTACAGATCCCAGGACTGTATGTGTAGACATTGACAGGTGCAGGACTGAGTTGTGTTGGATGCATGGAGGGGTGTCCATGGCCAGTAATGGGGATCTCTACAGCCTGGCAGGTATGGTCTGTGACTGTCCCACAACCTCCTGTATATGGCTGACACATGCTGTACCTGTGTATATGCAGACACACACACTTACCACAAACAGCTACGGCTATCACATACACACACCCATTGCACCACCATTGGGCCATGCAATAACCATTGTCCCTCACACACACACACCTACGTGTACATTGGATGGCTCTATGACAGCTCTGGACATGTTAACACCACACCCTGTGCATATGATGTCACCTGTGCCACCACCTGTGATGTGTAACATTGATGCAGGATCTGACTAACCTGGTGCTGCTGCACACGGTGGCTTTATTCCACTGTATTGATGTTAGCATGCTGTTAACACACAGTGTGTTACTTCCAGGTGTACTTCAGCAGGCATGATGCATTGCAGCTATGACCATCACTGTAGCATAGTTTACAGCACTGTTACTTCTGATGATGTAGTCTCCATCCATGTGCCATTTCACTGATGTGTGTAGTATTGGCAGCATGTGTGTCTGTGTGTGCAGTACGTGTGTGATGTGTGTAGTACACATGTATACATGCTTACAAATGCATACACGACATTACACGGGCTTCACCATTCGTACACTAGCTTACTCGTTCTTCCACACGCGCACACAGGCTAACACGCGCGCACACATGCTTACTCGGGCTTACTGGCATGCATGGGTGCAGACACACTGTGGGCAGGTTTGCAGGTCACATCGGTGGTATCCATGGCATACGCCGTCAGTCTCCTGACGTTCCCTAGGATAGCTCATGACACGTCTCTTCCACTGAGTACTGACAGCACACATGTGACACTGCTCCAGTGAGGTTACAGTGTTTTGTACATACACACTCATGTTGTCACCTATCTTCTACTCTAATAGTCCCCTTAACCTACACTACACTGTAGAGGCTTGGCCCATATGGCATGACATGTTGTGATTCACTATCCTCAGCCTCACTTGCCTCACATTGCCTACAAATGCTTCGTTACATCTCTGACAGAGCGCTTCCACACATAAGTACCAGTACGCAGTAGCCATGTTGTCTCCAGCTTGCCATTCATCTGCATGGTGTACTAACATCTAACTAAACCTACATTTTGTATGTATATTATCCATATGTCTTGTTTTGAAGTGCAGCGTTCTCGTGGCACTGCGCTACGCTTCCACACCAGGGATCGGGGGAGGACAACTACTGGTTCATTGATATCCAATGGACAAAGCCGCCACTGGCCTTGGACTTGGACATTGGCATGCTTCTTCGACTGTATTCATACTGTATTTGCAGCTGTCATTGCTCCATTTAGCAACGTGCAAAACATTAGTCGCATAACATCCGGGTACATTTCTGCACATAACTCTGCTCTTGCACGGACAGCTTACTGTTTCATGTATCGCGTAATTACGTAGGGTTACCACCTGTCCCACTTTGCGAGGGACAGTCCCTCTTTGGGCAGTTGTGTCCTGCAAAAATGTGAAAAAATGGCAAATGTCCTGAGATTTTAGGACAAAATTATTTTCTATATTTTATGTCATAGTTGCATAAAACAGTTATTCTGTATCTGAAACACCTAAATGTTATAAGAAACAGAATAAGGAACTAAAATGCTACAAGAATAGACTTTTATTCAGGCAAAAAACTGAAGTTCTGTCCTTTGTACTGGCCGTGGGTATGTTTTGCCCTGCAAAATCTGATGTTTGTAGCACAAATGTCCCACTTTGGGCATTTGGAAAGGTGGCAACCCTATCATTACATCATTTGCATAGCTTACACATACAAATGGGGTATGTTGCAAATCCCAACATTGTCCGTGCAATGTTCATGTTACGGGCGGTCTTGCATGCCCCTGCAGGTGTTTGCTGAATAGCCTGGCAGTCATCTTTCCTTGCTGTACTCTCACTCAATCCATACACGCCGGAGGCTTCATGTATCATGGCCTAGGCTTTGCTGTGTGCTATGTCTATTTGTGGTGTATGCATGGCTGTGGGTATGTCCCACTGTCATCATTGGTAAAGGTGACACCCTATAGGTACTTCCTGTAGACTGCTGTGTCATTTGACATGTCAGCACATACCTGCGGATGAACTTCCTACTGCAGCGCTTTTCATACCTTCTGAGTTATCTTGCAGTCGATAATGCTGTTTCCTCAGACATGTATCTGTTTCAGATCATACCTATCAACCTCCTAGTGCAAAACATCTGTACAAAGCCTAACATGATGGGGGGACAGATAGGGGCAGATTCTACATATTGCTCTTACAAACGTAGATAGTTGACAGTATTATAGGTTTTGCATTAGTATGACCTTTCTGAGGGATTTGGGGTCTTAAACACATATGTTTATCATTATTTAATGTCATCAGTTCTCAGGTATTTGGCAGACAGGTACAGATTGTGAGAGGAACACACCACACATATGAGGCATACATCTGCACATTCGTACAGTTGCGAGGTATGTTTCTGATACTGGACATCAATTTCCTTATGCCAATACACACAATACATGGCGCCATCACAGGCCAGTTACCATTACATTCCTATTGCAGGACACACCCACCCACTGGGTTATATTCCTCACACAGGCCAACAGGTGCTTATCCACACTAATTATTCCATCATGTACCTTATGTATGCGGTATTTGCGCTTTCCGTCAGTGGCAGAGCTCACGTATGAGTATGGGGGACTGGACACTGTATCGGTGACACTGCATGACACCCTGAGGGACACATGTCTTTTGAGTCTATTAACCTTCCACATTGACTTTCACAGGCCATACATTGTAATTCACATTTGTGGACAAACATGCTTATGACTTGTACATGTTTTGTCATTTGTCCTGACGTCTTTCTTCTCACCTGTCCACCTAGTATCACTAGTTCTGTACATTTCATTAGGACGGGTTACCTTCATACCTCTCACCTGTACACATTATGGGTATATGCCCTGGGGTTTGACCTATGATTCTGTTACATTTGTCATGATAATGTGCCTTTCTGGTAGATTGCTGGCAAGCCATGATGGACTGTGCGGTTAGGTAATCATGACTGACATTTCTATTTCATGATTACTAACTCTCATAACATTCATATTCCTGACTACACAATTATTCTATCAATGGTCTGACTTTGTCTGAGGTATATTTAATATAGTCCCTATTTGTCTGTCATGTACTATGCCTTAGTCCAGCTGTCTTATTCTGACATTCTGGCAGGTATGGTTACCATCTTGGTCGTACGCGTGTCCATCCATGATAATCACCTACATGACACTGATATAGGTCCCTACATCTTCCCCCAATGGTTTACACAATATCCAGTAGATGGGTTGCACCTTTTTGGAGAATGTAGGTGTGTGCTATACCCACATAGGTATATTGATCACTCCCATGGGGCGTACCTAATAGATCTGTGCCAACCAACACCTTGGCCCAATTCTGCATACCCATGATTCCCATACCTGACACACCTCCACAGTACCCATTAGACATGTTTAATGTGAGTGATAATAAAGTGTGAGGACACTTCTGAGCACTCCCCACTCTGCGGATATCAGCTCGTACGTCATACATTCAATCGACCCATGTGTTATTACCCTTGCACCTGCTACTGTTGCATGTACACCTATATCATAGTTGCAGGTGTGACTTCTTTTGCATCAATGACGGTTGGCACTTCATACAGGATCAATTTTTGGGGTCCTGCAAAGGACACCTATATTCATGTTTAACGTGTAGAACTTGCAGGCCCTGTCACACTGGTACTTTCCAGGCAATGGTTTGGAAACCATCGGTGTATTCTCCTTTCATGCATGTCTGTCTGTCTATCCATATTAGCTATACCGTGACCTATTTATGTACATGTGTTATATGTACAGGGACATATGTTTGTTGTGTATATATCTATTCATGTATCGTGTGTGTATAGATTTATATATGTACATATATACATATGTCTGTACATTCCTCATCTCGTAATTTGCTTTGGATTATGTCTGTGGATATATGTGTATATATATCTCCATATCATACCTTTCAACTGTACAGATTTCCGCTGCATGTACAGCTGTTTGCCTCTTATCTTTGGTCCGTTTTTCATAACCTTGTGTCTATCTGGCAAGTTAGTGGCATATCATTAAAGACTGATGTTGGTAAATAATGACAAACATTTCAGGTTACGACTTCATACCCTTCAGAGAATCCATGCTAGTGACACACCTGTTATTCTATCCACTTTCTATGTTTGTTAGGGCAATATCTGGGGATTGTCCCTATTTGTACCAGTTGTTGTCATGGCTTTGTCCGGTTTCATACTTTACAGGCTTAACAGGTATGAGCCATGTACATAGAACGTGGGGAAAACACCATTCATTTTCTATTCTGTGAGCGGATTACACTTGCATATCCTTATTGTGGGTTACATGTGTTTCAGAGATAATTGTGCTTCCGTGAACTTTCATAATTCTGACCGTAACAGTTACATATCTGTATTCCAGTTTACGGACTACTGCGAAACACACGTTCACCTTTACATATTTAAATGTGTGTACTGCACGAACGCTTTCATTACACTTTCAAGTTATATGTGCAGTGGTCGTAGGTCAACCGGGACTGCATTCATGTTGGACAGATACCGGAACCACTATTCTATTGGTGTTCTCCCTCATTGATATGCATACCCATAGTACTTAGCTACATCAACATATGCCTCACCGCTTCACCTACGACACAGGCATCCATTCTCCTGCTGGGAAAAGGCGGTACTACATATTACACATTCCCTATTGCCTACTGCTGTGGACTCCGGCTGCATTGTTAATCACTCCGAGGATATGCAGAACACCAAGGCATATAGTCCAGCCACATACAGGTCTTTGATTGTCAGGGTGTTCATGTAGTGATCTGGGTTTAGGCTTGTCCACCTGGTGAACGGAACTTCCCTGGCTGAGGTCAAATGTCAGATGAAGCATATGGACAGGGATTATCTCCCTATTTTGAAGTTTTACCTGTGTTTATAGACACAGGTGTTTGGGCACCTGTCAGCAGCTTATTCTGTTGGCATTACATATTATGGGTGGGGTTGTTATAGTCCATACTCCACGGTGAGGGGTGTTCCCATTCACATTTGACTATTACCTGTATACAGTCATACGGGGATTATTATTTTTGGACATGAAGTGACTACAGGTATGCAGTTGTACATTACACAAGTGTGAAGGGCTGTTCCTGTAAATATGTACGGACCATACCTCTCAACCTCTTAGAGCACTGAACCTGCGCAAAACCTACATGATGGGGGGACAATTAGGGACACATTTTAATGATTGCTCTTACAAGCTTAGAACATTGATAGAATGCTAGGTTTTGCATTAGCATGACTTTTCTGCAGGTTGTGGAGTCTTATACTCAGGATATTTCTCATTATTTAGTGATGTCAATCCTCAGCTATTTACCACACTGGTGCAGATTGTCGGAGGCACACACCAACACTATGGGGCGAACCTGTGGTCATTCTTAGGGTTGCCACCTTTTTGACTGCCCAAAGTGGGACATGTTCTGTAGAGATGTCAGATTTTCCAGGACAAAACATACCTACAGCCGTGCATAGTACTGAACTTTAACCTTTTTGTACATATAATAGCTTATTCTAGTAACATTTGAATTGCTTATGCTACTTCACATAACATATTGAGGATTCATATATAAAATAACCATTTTATGTGACTATTAAAGTAAATTAGGAAATAAACTCTCAGGACATTTGCTATGTCTTGATTTTTTTCACAGGACACAACTGCCTACAGAGGGATTGTTACAAGCAAAGTGGGACAGGTGGTGACCCTAGTCATTCTGCGAATATCCGGACAGTTGAGTGGTATGGCACGGACCTCTGTAATATGCTGTTGTGTTCTGGCATGGCAGTAGCTCAGCATTAAAGACTGCAGTTGGAACGTGCTGACAGACAGTTGGGTTTCAGACTTCATACTCCAGACATTAATGCCAATGTGCAAACTGTTATTCTATCAAATTCTATGTTTCTAAGAGATATGTTTACAGATTGTCCCTGATTTTGGACCTTTGTCTCACTTATATTCATGGCTCTGTCCAGATATCTTGCTCACACAGGTTGACAGGTATGGTCAGTCATGACTGCACACAGTCAGTGTCCCTCACACTTGATCAGGGTTGACCTGTTTACGTAGTGTCTTCCTCGCCCTCATGCCGTTTTCCACTTTGCAAATGTGTGCATTATATTCTCCCTCCTATTCGTGTCTGGACACGTGCATCACGGGAAGGTATTTTATCCTGGGTGGTAGGTTATGCATGCCCACTTAGGGCTGGACAGTGTCATGGACCTCCACTGCACATTCTGACTTGTGTCCAGATATCTACTGGATTGGACATCATGTCGTCATACCCATTCTACTATTTACACAAGTTGGTCATCCCGTGAGGGATATCCCAAAAATTGGTCAAAACCAAAACAAGTTAGATAACGAAGATTTTTGTGGCTGCATGAAAATGTGCAGGGGTTTTACCTGCAGGGGATACATGGTTTGCAATCCTGACACTGCCTAGGGTGACAATACCTACTACATATGCGTAGGGGTCACTGTGTGTAGCTGTTTCTGCAACAAACCAGTGGACCAAGTACAGCTGGATTTGGTGGACGTTCTGGTATGGTGGCAGGTTGTGTGTTGTGGAGGGTATGCTGGGTAGGCTATTATGCATCCAGGTGTGTTGTGTTTGTTATGGCCAGTTCCATCAGGACCCATCTGTGGGTATGTGACGGTGCCATATCTATACATTTGTCTCGCATATTTCCATATTCATATGTTTGTGGGATTGTGTTCTACACTATGGCCTGTCTGCTTGTCTTGCAGCTGTTTCTACATGAGGTTGTGTTTCTTTCCACTTCACCCGCTGCCCCCTCATACACCTCCGGTTCACCTTTTCTGCATATGACACAAGTATCGCCTTTGAGGAATTTACCATTAAACACACATCCCTCACACGAATTACTCACACCCCATAGAGCACTACTTTGGTTGTTGGCCCATGACATGGCCAGAGTTACACATTGACTACCCTACATGTGTCAGGTACCTTTATGGTTGTGTGGACTACCCTGCCATGTTTGCTTTCCACATGCTATACCTCACGCACATAGGTACACCCTTACTTCACTTTCATTACTTGGTTGGTGTATCCGGGTACTACCCGTTCGACTGTGTCACATACACGTTCGGATTATACAGCTGACTTCTGGATTTTGCCAGCCTGTTCTACTCATTGGTAGGATGGCACCTTTTCCTATGTCCAAGCTATTCCTTACACATGTCCGACCGTTGTGGACATTGCCTCCCCACAGTCAACGGTTGTGTTTCCACCTTTTCAATTGGCCACAGTGTGACATAGGGTTACCACCTGTCCCACTTTGTGAGGGACAGTCCCTCTTTGGGCAGTTGTGTCCTGACATGTAATTGTCAACATGGCAAATGTCCTGAGATTTTAGGACAAACATATTTCTTATATTTTATGTGATAGTTGCATTAAACAGTTAATTCTGTATCTGAAATACCTGACTGTTATGAGAAACAGAATAAGCAACTAAAATGCTACAGGAATACACTTTTCTGTAGGCAAAACAGTTATGTTCTGTCCTTTGTACTGGCCATGGGTATGTGTCGGCCTGTACAGTCTGATGTCTGTACCAAACATGTCCCACTTTGGCCATTTGTAAGGGTGGCAACCCTACTGTGACAGTTGCGGTGAACACAGCATATTTTACAGGCCGACACATACCCACGGTCAGTTCGGCAGATAGAACTTACAATTCTTGCCTATATCTAAGCTTATTCTTGTAGCATTTCGGTATATTATTCTGTTTGTTATGACATTTATGTATTATACGTCCAGTGAAATATGTTTAATGCAACTATTGCATGACGTCTACAGAGGAATTATGTCCTATATTCTCTGGACATTTGCCAGTTTTACATGTTTGTGTCAGGACACATCTGCCCACAGAGGGACTGTCGCTCGCAAAGTGGGACAGCTGGTAATCTTGGTCGATGGTACGGATTATACTGTTCCTTTCGGCCTACATGTGTCCATGTTGTTATGGCTCATTTATATGCTCCTTCTGTTTTGTTTACATGCGTATGCTATTTCCTATCACATTTGGTATGTGAAATACAGACATACCTTTTGAATGTGACTATTACATGGCTTGTGGGATATGATTCAGACATACGGTCACTACCTATATCTACATTTCTCCTCGTGTATTTTGTTATGGACACATCTGCACAGCTATGTTTCCTCCCTCAAATTATGGGTCGGCTGGTGACCCTCTCCGTTGGACTGGACATACCTACTGGTGGCGCGCTAACATCTGATACGTTTCACTTCCACATGGTATAGCTATCAACTCTATGTTGGACTACAGGCACACAGTTTTCCTGTCATTTGTTCATGGGTAGGGACCCGTTATTCCCTACCGTGCATTTGTGTTTGACTTTTCATTTTCTGTTCGCAGGGACTCTGCTTTGCATATGTTTCAGTCTCCACGGACACTGATAGGTACAATTACTATTGCTGGCGGAATATAATATTCAGCAGTTTAGGTTGCTCCTCGAAAGCCAACATTGACACGCCTCTCTGAGCAACTTCGATACGCCCCTTGCACTCGTGCACATTTCCTATGCACATGGCTGTGGCAGCTGCGCGCCTTCATTAATATGCATATGGCACGTCTACTACACATCTACGCTGCACGGCCGGTGCAAGCCTTACGCCGGACTTGCGCCGAGCTTCATGAATCCGGGGGCTAATCTTTTTTCACAAGCATATTCAACTCATCTTAGGTAAGCAATCTGTTTTGAGATGGCAGCACTGAGATTAAGAAAAGCTTGTGCTTTCTAAAATCTGTGCTATTTCTGATCTGTTCTAATCTTTTTGTTTTTCAGTAATTTATTTTAGCATGCATTTGTGAGTAAATTGCATCCTGTAAGTCTTAAGTTTTCTGCTGTCAAATTAATTGTACATTTCATGCTATACACTTAAACTTATTTGTAATTGCGCAGTGCAGTGAAATGTTAACGTGAAGGACTGATGCTTAATATAATAAGCCACTTAAAATATGAAACAGAGAAAAAAGTAACTCGCTGTAGCACATTTCATTCTACTGATGCTGTGAGCTTGTTTTATATGTTCCTCTCTATAAAATGTTAACTAGAAATAAGAAAGCAATGAATGTTTTGTATAAATAAAACATTAAGACAGATTACAGCCATACACACACGTTAATGAATTTTTTGTTGATTGAAAACTTTCACTTTCAATGGATCTGTTGCTAAAAACATTCATTGCATTTGCTATGATTGCTTGTGGGTATAAACTTGTAACTTTGTGACGTGGCCATTACAATCGAATGGCCACGTCACTTTTAGTTACACTACAGTGATCACAGACACGATTTTATTTCACATGTAACAGCAACAAGAAAAAAAAGAGCTTGAGAATCTGGTTTAAACAATATACAGCTGTCATACTTCCATGGTAATCCTGCTCCAGAAAGAAAGAAAATTACACAGAGAATAGCAATGCCCTCCCATGTTCTGCAGCACTGGAGGGATGCTTAAGTGACATTCCTATAAGAAATGAGATGGAGGCATGTTCTAAGAGCAGAAAAGCATTTGTTGTACTATTTTACCCTGAAATTCAATCGGAGCTGAGTGAAGACAAGTTTTTGCTTTTGGGAAAACATTGATATTATAGATCTGACATAGTGCCTGTTATCATTACCAATGATAAAATGCATCATTTGCAGTCTGTGATGTTGTGTAGCAAATAATAAACTATACAGGATATGGCTTCAACTAAGAATATTCTTCAACTATCACTGAGGGCAAAAGTAACACTGAATGGGTTAAAAGACTAGTGGGAACTCAATTAGCTTGCAACCAAGACATTCCAATTCAGTTCCCACCAGAGTCAATTACTTACTGTGACATTAAAACAAATTACTTGACCTCTTTTATGCACTACTGTCCTCCCAGCTGTGACAGTGGGAAAGCAGGGTGCTGTTAAATATTAGACTTACATTTCTGACCCACTGTCCTAAGTTAATATATTGCAACAATGAATGCACAACTGCTTGCTTATAATAAGCATTTTGACGATTAGAAGGTTAGAAGGCCATTATACATGTTAAAGACATGCACAAACCAAATATTAACCTTTAACATGATCAAAGTAAGCTCTGCTTTGATGATCAGGCAATTACCGTCCGCAGCACCTCTATGTACCTATTTAGTATTCTGAGAGTGAGAACCGGACTGAGGAGGTAGTGCATGATACAGCACAATGCTTGACTGAGGTCATTACCACTTTCAAGCTAATGATTTGTCAGATGCAGTAAATAGAATGCTAAGGATATGAGCTAGATAAATCCTCAAATTAAGAATCTTGACAAGAGGCATCAGCTGCTGTATAAAACCACTTTTATTTGCAAACTCTATCTGAAGATTGCACTATTACAAACCAAGTGAATGATATGAAGTCAGCCAGACCTGTTCATCAAAATGACAACTAATAATAATAAGGTTGATGAGCAAGACAATAAAAGCTGCAAAGCAAAGGAAAAAAATGTGCATGTTGTTTGAATTTTAAGAACCAATTAATTGGACCTGATATCAAACACGGGATATAAGACTAGAGAAAACCTTCACACTCAGGACAATTTAAACCTGTCAAATGGGTATTACTCAATTACACCACACACACACACACACACACACACACACACACACACACACACACACACACACACACACACACACACACACACACACACACACACACACACACACACACACACACACACACGCCTGTTTTGTGTGTGTTTTATGTAGCATACATATATTCATTAATTATTACAGCTTTATGCATGTATGTATTTACCACCACTCTATACATGCTATTAAGCATTTATCAACATCCGCTGTCAGTCACAGGTACATAGCCCTTTTCCACTAACACATGAAAATTTAAATTTAATGCCCTGCACAAACAGAAAATACACAAACACAGAAACCCCACTCAATAGCACAACCTCTCCAATGTGCATTTAAAAATTTATGATAAAAAAAAAGAAAATCATAACAAAACAACCTCACCTACAAGAACATACAACATTTAAAACAAAAAATAAAATAAAATAAAATCGCAACTGCACCAAGTTAATTAGAAAAAATAATACTACTAGCCAAATGGACCGGAATCCAAAAATCTGCATTAAGTATCTCTAAACTAATTACAACTTCCATATAAAGAATAAGTCCAACAGTATGCAATCTAACCTTCACAGCATTACTGAAACAATAAAACGGTATCAAAAAAGAGTAGAATTTATTTCAGAAATGCAACCCACTGATATAAACCTACATAACTTGCACAAAGCTCTAACTCACTCAGTGTGAAATCGTTTCCAGAACATTATATTAAAAGTTATTTGTTACAGAGCAGACCATGCTATTTGGTATTTTGATTTAGGTTTATATATTAATAAGTAAGTATCTGGCAGTCAGTCTGCAAGTCTTATAAATGCTATAAATATTCAAAACTTTAATCCAGCCTCAAGGTGGCCAATACAATTCAGACCAGGGAACAATTTGAGGTTGCCCTTCCAGTTATCTACTTTTACCGTGAATGTGGCAAGGTTTTTTTTTCAAAATATGTGCAATACATTAGGATATGAATCTATTGTGTCACCATGTCTAAATTAATTATTGATAAATGTTTAGTTTCTTTAACTGGGTATTTCAAGAGCTGTTAGTGCTATGAAGGAATAAGAGGTCAAAGATGGTCAGATCTTTCATAGCTTGAAAGGCTAGGCACAAATCTCCATGGAAGAGTCTATAATAAACTAAGCACAGACAGAAGGTCACCAGTCTGTCCTGATAACTAAGATTTTTGAGGCCCCTTTTTAGTTAGGAACCTCTGAGATCACTCAGGTTTAGTGACATGTTTATATAGACTTTTACTGCTTGGGCAGCATCAAACTGCATCAAAATGTATTGAGACCTGATGCTATAGGAGGAGACTGCTCCTGGAAGAGCTGATATGGTTCATACTTACTACTCTGGATTGCAAAGTTAAGCTCATAAAATCATAAAATAAAGAATTTGTTACCTCATGAGTTATGCTGTTGTATTTTTTCTGGGGGCAAGCCCCCATGCAACCTTCCACAGCCTTCTATATGTATATAAATTCTACAACTGCACAACAAAAAGGGAAGGACATCTACTGCAAACAGTGGACAGTACTATTGAGAAACCTCTCTGTTTAATATACCATGATCAGACATGTGATTTTTAAGCCAGTGAAGATTGAGGAACTACAGGACAGCCTATAACACACGCACACACACACACACACACACACACACACACACACACACACACACACACACACACACACACACACACACACACACACACACACACACACACACACACACATACACACACACACACACACACACACAAACACACCCACACCCACACACACACACACACACACACACACGGATATATATATATATATATATATATATATATATATATATATATATATATATATATATCTATATGTATATGAGTTCACTACATTTGACCGAAAGTTCATTTGACCTAAACCCATTTGACTGAGACCAAATGACCTAAAGTTCATTTGACCTAAAACCCATTACACTGAAAAACAGCACTGGCAGTCTGTAGAGCACTGTAAAGGCAAGTAAAAGGAATATGCCCTGTTCCCCAGTGTAGTGCAACCCTGGAGTTAGAATATATTGTTAGGGGGATGGTGGGGTGCAGCCCCCCACATTGGTGGTTGTGAGGGGTGTAGCCCCTCACAAAGATCAGTTTTACTGAACAATATCAAATCAAAGCACAGAATATCTAATCAAACTAAGTGGGGAGCTACGCACACCCACACCCCCCCCCTAACAATATATTCTAACTCTAGGGTCGCACTACAGTGGGGAACAGGGCATATACCTTTTACTTGCCATACAGTGCTCTACAGACTGCCAGTGATATTTTTCAGTGTAATGGGTTTTAGGTCAAATGAGTTTTTGGTCAAATGAACTTTAGGTAATTTGGTTTAAGTGAAATGGGTTTAGGTCAAATGAACTTTCGGTC
>NC_056727.1:416198434-416243434 GCF_019279795.1 Protopterus annectens | reverse complement strand
TGACAGGGCTAGGGTTAGTGTTAGCACACTAGTAAGGTGGTGCTACATTGCTGCTTTTGTCCATTTAACTTACCTTCAAGTGAGTAAAAATGAATTGAAAGAGGTTCTTTTGAGAGTAAACAGCACTATTTTAGAGCTGGTTGCTACTCTTGGAAACTAGCCCTGCACTGCTACCATATAAGGAAGTACCACATTTATGCAGCTTCAGTTCTATTTGCCTGCTTCAGCTTTCTTTTTCTGTATTTTTCTGCATTGGCTATTAAGTATGCAGAGATTAAGGATTCCAACAAAACTGCCAATAACGGCTCTTTCACATTTTTTCTGCAAGTATACTATTTTTGACTGTGCAGAAAGAGTCCTTGCAAAAAGCAACTTGTTCACTTATTAGATGGCTATAATTCTAATGAGTTCATTTCAGCATTACTTATAAAAATATCAAGACAATCAAAGGCTGTAATCAGAAACTGTTAATATGTATCATTTAGTAAGACAGCTTTTGACTCTGTCATTGTCTAAACGATGTGTTGTTACACACAGTCAGAACACCTCTAATAAACTTGAATATGAAAGGAAAATTTGCAGGGCTGTGTTGGCTGTTGATTTTAAGTGAGACATTCCAATAGCCTCAGGCAACTCCTCCATGAAAAGCTGAGTCACCAACCTCCAAAGATGAACAGAACACTGATGCCAAAACCACAGCGGAGAAGGAAACGTCTTTAGCGGAATCACTGACACTGACACTGGCTAAATAAACGTAAGTGTTCCTACAACAACAAACAGAGAATATTTCAGTGGTATATAGAAAACAAAGCTTAGAATCCACTTATGAAAAGCAGCTTGACCGAAATTAAATATTGACAGTCACACAAACAGACAATGAGATTTTCAGTAATCTGGATGCTAGGAAAAAACAGCTCAGCCATAGGAAGCACAAAAATTGCTTATCATATAAGATTCCCCTACAGTATAAAACTCAGTGCTGTATATGTTATTACCCTACCCTTCACATGAAACCACTACCTTAGTTATCCAGCATTTAACCACTGTATGCAATCTAGGAAAATGCAGTCTCCAGCAATGTAGTCTTCATAGTATAAGTAAATTTAAACAGTGACAAAATACAATGGACCACAACCCTTTACTTATGTATAACTGCACTTAGCCCATATGGCAGTGCATTCATATCAAAATGTCATAAATGTTTAATATGCTTGGTTCAACATACATTTTGAAATTCTAAAACAGTAAATAGTGCTTCATTTAAAGTCCCAAGTAGATGTTTCAGTATATTACAAGTATCAGTATTTCTCCTCAAAGACTTGAAATGTAGCCATAGACAATTATAACCACTACCATAACCAAAATAAAGGAAATTCGGAGGAAAATTTCATCTAGTTAAAAATGTACAGTTCCTGACATAATTATACAAAACACTAGCATTCAACTTTATCATTAAGGATAACAATTTTTATGTCTCACAAAATGGGTGTTGTATGGTATTAATAATATGGGGGCATGCTGAATCCCATAAGGGTCATTTGTGCAGCTTCCATGCTTCCCAACATATGCTAAGAGGCTGGATATGGCTATGGAACTTTAGGACCCTTGAAGTAACACAGAAGTGGAAGGCTACAGGCTATATGGGGTCAGTAACTGGAAAGTTACGCTGATCAATAAGCCACACAGACTTCTGTTACCAAGGGTGGAGTTAGGCAATCACCATCTATGCCACTGAGTACATATTTTTGCAATGATTTATTTGTCTTGCACATGAGACCTCCTAGAATTAAATAAAAATAAATTTATTTACCATGTTTTATTTTATTAAGTTATACAATTTTGCTTAGCTTTTTTTTTCAGAATGGTAAGCTGGCTACTGTATTTGTTTGTTTGTTTGGTTATATATATATGTATGTAAGTTTTATGAACTGATTGGTTAATTTTATCTGTCTATCTATCTATCTATCTATCTATCTATCTATCTATCTATCTATCTATCTATCTATCTATCTATCTATCTATCTATCTATCTACCTATCTATGTTCTGGGTATTTTTATTGAAATGTTATGATATCTAGAACATGCTTTATCTTTGCTGGAGGGGACTACACTTGGATGGTGAGTGGACTACCAAAATTCTTGACAATTCCCGTGACGGACAACTACAAATGCAATTCCATATTAGTGATAGAGCGTGTACCAGCCTTTGGACTTTAGGTCATCTTGCGTGGCATCTGCCAATCATGAATGGTACCCAGTGAAACCAGTACAGCAGAAAAAAACATCATAATGGTAGAAATATCTTATTAAATGTCTAACATGAGTTCACTGCATGAAATTATATTAATGGCACAAAAAAATGACACAACTGTTTTACAGAAATTGTACTGTAACACAAAGATGCTTCTCAAAGCTATAAGTCAGGTCTGATCTTCCCATGTAATTACAAGACAGACAGACAATATCTGAACCTACTGTACTACACAACATCAGGCATGCTGCAGGCTGGTGTTATAAATCACGGGGCTATAAATATTTCTTAATGACAACACTCTAGGAATCACTTCAAAGGCATGCCTAAAATGAAAATCAAAACATAAACATGTTTATTTAGTTCATGACAAAGTAATACTTCTATGTAATGCAAACTTCTTTTTTTTAAATGCTTCTTTCAGGAACTTGTTTTTTTGCCTGCTGAAATATTTACTCTTCACAATGATATTTCCCAGCTTAATAGAATAATAGAAGGCACTTGTTTTCTGCTGATATGAGCTGTTTCAAAACTTATTAAATGTTTGATTAATAGGCATATTGTTTAGACCTCTGAGAATTACTTTTAAGCAGAATCACTTCCCATAAAAGTATGTAGTCACATAAGAAAAAATGATGTCAACATATAGCTGTTTTGGTGCTGAATGTTGTTGTAAAGGCTGACGGCATGTTTTGTGAGTTGTAAGTTACATTTTATTTTTATTTATTTGCAGTTGGTTTACCAGGATAGTCCATTGGGCCATTTGAACCCATTTTCAATGGAGTCCTGGGGAGAAAAGCTCCAACAACAATCTTGGTTACAATAGTTTAAAGATGATATTTATACAAAGGTTGCAGTTTTGAGAAAAACTTGGTTACAATAGTTTAAATATGATATTTATACAAAGGTTGTAGTTTTGAGCAAAACATTTACAATTGATACAGCAAACATTACAAATAATGCAGACTAGTGATGAGGTTGAAATTGAAACAGACTGGCAATGGAACATTGCATTGTAGCAACTGAGAGGTATTTCTTATTAGGAATATACAGATAACAGTTACAGTCTGATGCATTATTTACAAATAGCATAGAAGTAACAGGAATATAAATATATGGAGAGTTGATAGAAGGAGAAAGTTTTGTTGAGAATAGAGATTGAGAGAGAGAGAGAGAGAGAGAAGGAATCTAAAGCATGGAATGAAGGGAAGAAGGAGTGTGCCATCATTAGTTATGTGGGGAAAGAGCAGGAGCATTCCCTTTGGGATATTAGATGTGAGTGAATAGATTTTTTGAAAGAGTAATGGTTAGAAGTGATATGAATGGAAGGTGATAGGGAGTTCCAGAGGCGTGCTAGACCATAAGATAGAAGATTTTTGCCTGGTGGATGAGATGATTTGTACACTTCTATTAGATTTTGATTATTGGACCTTAATACTCAATCTGGTAGGTGCATCCTAAAGGTAGAAGAGAGGGAGGGACAGAGGGAGGGGTTAAAAATGAGCTTGTGTGCAAGAGTTAGTTGAGTATAGATGAGATGATTTGAAGGTTCTAGCCATTTTAGTTTTTCGAGAGAAGAACAGTGATGGGAGGAGGGCTTATGGCTGGTAGCAAATTTGGCAATTTTGTTGTAGCAGGAGGAAAGTTGTGTTTTTAGAGAAGATTGTAGGTTAGTGAGAAGAGGCGTTCCGTAAAGAAGGGAGGGGATAAGAAAGGAAGTAGAGAGAGTTACTTTAGTGGCAGGTGTAAGGTAATGATTTTGACGGTAGAGCATGCCTAGTTTTTGATGGGTTTTTTTTATATTTAGTTGTACGTGGAAGTGGAATTTAAGCTGGTTATCGATTTGGACCCCAAGTAATTTGGTCTCTGATACCAGTTCCAGAGGTATATTGTTTTGGCTAGTAATAGTGAAAGAGTTTAAATTGAATGAGGTAGCTTTAGAGGGAGTAAATACCATTAGTTTGGTTTTAGAGGCATTTAAAGCAAGGTGGTTTATTTTCATCCATAGCTCAGTGGTTGAAAAAGCTTCTTGAGTAAGTTTTAGGAGTGTAGGGGTTGATGTGGCAGAGCAGATGATAGTTGAATCATCTGCATATTGAATGATATTAGAGAAAGGAATAGAGTTCCAGAAATCATTTATAAATATATTAAAAAGAAGAGGACCTAATATGGAACCTTGGGGAACTCCGGATGGGGTATTAAGAAATGAGGAGGTGGCCTTTTTCCATTTTACTGCTTGATATCGGTTAGATAAGTAGCTGGAGAACCAGTTCAAGGAAGGAGGGGATAGGTTAAGTTTAGAGAGTTTAGTTAAAAGCAGGCTATGTGAGATAGTATGAAGGCTTTAGAAAGGTCAAGTAGTAGAGTGGAAACAATAAGGCCAGAATCCCGGGCTTTATTAATAGTTTCAAGGAAGGAGAGGAGGGCAGTCATAGTACTGTGATTTGGCCTGAATCCATGTTGTTTGGGTGTTAGTAGCTGATTATCTAAGAGGTGTGGAAGGAGTTGTAGTTGTATACATTTTTCTAAGAGTTTAGAGATGGGAGACAGGATAGCAATGGGACGGAAGTTGGTAACATTATTATTGTTACCTCCTTTATGTAATGGTATAATGAAGGCCTTTTTCCAAATTTTGGGTACTATGCTTTCCTGGATTGAACGGTTAATTAGAATGGTAATGGGGTAGGTGACTGCTTCAGCAGCTAGGCTAAGAAAATAAGACATTCATTCATTGTGTTCATGCTGATGGTTCCTCCCATGTCAGTTCCCAACGGTGGTGTATAGAGCCCAGTTTCTTTTTTGTGGCAAAGCTGGTAATGGCAGTATCAGTTGGAATTTCGGGTTATCCTCTCTTCGAAAAACGTGCGTTTTGATTTGTCACATTTATCCAAGGATATATCCACTTCTGGGGCCATCCTGGCTGCTCTCGCTGGCTGTCCCTTTTGTTGCTGCTCTCTTTGTGTGAGTGGATGACAGCTACTAAAATGAAGGAAATTAAAGTAAGTGGGTTTATGAAAAGTCCTTGATTTGAATGAATGCTGATTTTTTTGTCTTTCCTCAAATCAATGTGCAAGTGGTGCTGCCCCACCTTGAATGCATTATGGGCAAATTTGGGAGGATGTGTGGTGTTATTCATGTAGTTAGTGAATTCAGTGGTCTTGTCACTGTCACCTGTCCAGAGGATATGGATGTCATCAGGGTATCTAACATAAGGACCAATATTTGGCATATTCTGCTTGGAAGTTTTAATTGGAAGTAGTGAACTAACAGGTATGGAGATTAACACCCATTGTACCCTGTTAGAAGTTGTGTTGAACAACACTTTTATTTGTTTTGAAGGCTCCTATTACAGACAAAGGGAGGGTGTGGCTATGGAAGTGGTCTGTGCCCCCTTATGTGCAAATATGGTAATTGCTACATGGGAAAAAAAATTCATTACTCCTCAGAATATGCCAGATATTGGTCTTTATATGTTAGATTCCTGGATGACGTTTGTGTTGTCTGGACAGGTGACAGTGATAGGATTGCTGAATTTGTTGGCTGCATCAATGGCACTTCACATATTCTTGGATTCGCCCATACTGTATTCAGGGAGGGGCTTTATTGTTTGGGCATTGATGTGAGGAAAGATAAGAATCGGCAGAAATTCGGATAGAGGATTTTTCATAGGTTCATAGGTGTGTACTAGGCTAATGGCCCTGGAGCCTTTTCAAGCCTAGTGCCACCGGACATTAGTTCCCAGTGCCTCTTTCGAGTAGAGCTACTGGAGTGATCCCCAGGGTGAATTTTCTATTTGTAATCCACTCATCAAGATTTCTCTTGAAGAGGGCCAGTGAGGTGCTCTGTTTGACATGTATAGGAAGTCTATTCCATAGCATGGGCAGTCTTTGGGTTATGAACCTGTCCCTCCAGCATGTTTTGTTGATTGTGGTAATGAGGTTGAGGTCTCTGGAGCAAGTGATGCAGAGGGATTGGGATTTCTTTAGATGTAGCATTTTTAACAGGGCTGGGTCAGACATGGCTTTGTAAGTCGAACAGAGATCGCTTCTAAGTAGGCAATGTGAGACAGAGAATAGTTGGAGTTTTTTGAGTCTGTCCATATAGGACAACTGTTTAAGGTCTAGGATCATCTTTGTGAGGTAATTTTGCAGCCTCTCCAGTTGTTGCAGGTGTCTAGTGAGATACATGCCAAATGGGACATTGTACTCGATGATTGACCTAATGAGGGAAGAATAGAGGGAGACAATGACCTCCTTCTTCCTGGATGCAAAACCCTTAGTAATGAGATGTGCCACATAGAAGGACTTTCTGACCACAGTGGCAATGTGGTGGTCAAAAGAGAGGTTGCGGTCAACCTGTGTTTCCAGATCTCTTATAATGCCTTCTGTGTTCAGTGGACTACCATCGATGTGGTAATTCATGGGAACTGAGTTTTTCCCAAAGGGGATGACAACACTTACTATAATTCCCTTCTTTGATTTGGTAGCTGTCATCCACTCACACAAAAAAAGAGCGACAGTGGAAGGACAGCTGGCGGGAGCAGCCAGGACGGTTTCAGAGGTGGATGATTTTTTTGGATGAACGTGACAACTTGGAAAGTACGTTTTTTAACAGAGGATACCCTGAAATTTTAATTGCTACTGTGGTTGCAAGGGTTGTTACAGGAAAGGAGGCTGGGTTCTGTATACCCCTGTTGGGAAATGATGTGGGAGGAATTTGTCAGTATGAACACAAGGGTTCCTATCACGACATCGAAAAGTGAAAATATCGAATGGCCTAAAATACTAGACCTCGATAGGCTTTTTGTGAAATCGCAATACAGTGAAGATCAGAATATTTGCCCTTTCCTCACTGTAGTGTGATTTCGGAGTTGGTATATATATATATATATATATATATATATATATATATATATATATATATATATATATATATATATATATATATATAGATATTTTTTAGCAGTTGGTGGTGGTGGGGCGCAGGCCCCCACAATAGCGAATTCAAGGTCCAGCATTTTTGGCCTTTAGGTCATTCGATATTACGTTTGTTCGATGTTCTGATATAGACCCTGAACACAATGAATGTAACTTACAACTTGCAAAATATGTCGTCGGTTTTTATAACAACACTCAACATAGATTACAGCGGTAGCGTTGTTGCCTCACAGCAAGAGGTTCTCCTGTTCGATTCATTGTTGCCTCACAGCAAGAGGTTCTCCTGTTTGATTCTCGGCTGGAGTGCCTTCTGTGTGGAGTCTGCATGTCCTCCCCATGGTGGAGTGGCCTCCGAAAGACATGTGTGAATGGGCGTGCCTTCGCTGAAGGTTGGGCGTCAGGCTGGCAACTCGGCACCATAAAAAAAATCTACTGCCAATCATTAGTGGGCCGGAGTTCTGCTGTGGCGACCCCTAACCGGGAAAAACCGAAAAGACAAACAACAACAAACATAGCTGTTTTGGTCATTAGGCATGGATTGTATAGATTTGATTGATCAGTGGAAAGCTATATCTGATATAATTGAATGCCGCCATCTTCCATTTAGTTGACATGCATTTTATCTTTCTTTATTTAGTCATAAATGCTAGTCATCTAATCTGGCTGCCTGACTAATTGCACTCTACTAAATGCCTCCTTCAGAACCATACATTCTCTGCAAATCAAAATAGGTACCATAACAGTGAAGGCTGGGGATGCTTCTTTAGCCTGCACAGTTATCATCCCTGGGGATGGCACTGTAATGGGCCATCTCATAGGTTTGTATTTCCTTTGAACTTTACCTGCCTACCACCACCACCACAATAAAAAGCACCCTCTAATTCTCAAAGCACCTCAAATTGCATTCCCCTCTGTCTTTGTTTAGAATGTGATTTTGCACTGGGATGTCAACCCACTCCCTCCATGTATACTGAGAGAAAACTGAATCTGTCAATGGTCCCCTAAATGCTAATCATTAGTTAAGACACATACATGAAAACAATTACTTTAAACTGTACAATGTACATTATACAAAAGTAAGTCTGGCAATGAGCTGTTAACAAGCTGTAAATTGTCTATTTCTTGTTGTTAATACTTGGAATCCCTCAATCTCCATGTGCCTGCCGTGCACTCACAAGATAGTGCTCTGGGGCAATTTGGAAACTGGGCTAGGTTCTTCAATGGTTTCCTGGACTGCATGTCTGGTAATTGACTATGAAACTAAGAGGAAAGTTTTCAGTTTATAAAGTAGAACCAGATGACTTAGCTAGAGAAGATATAGAGATTATCTTTAGACATGGAATATGTCATTCAAGGAATAATTACTTAAGGGGAGAGTTGGAGAAATTAAAAAGCCAAATTATTTAAAATGTGTGGTGCATACGAATAGTATATAATTAAACAGAGTGGTAATTGCATAAGAGTGGGATAACACTACAGAGGCTCTTTATTGTCTTGGTAATTCATGCTATTTATTTGTAATATTTAAATTCGGGCCACTTATTTGCTTGGACCTCAATAAGCATCAAACAGAATTAAAAGAAATGGTAGCTGGGATATTTTGTTTGGAAAGGTTAGCAAGATGTTACCTGCAGTAAAGGAATTAAGTTTGTTTTGATATGGCTTGTTTTCGGTGATGACAAGCCTTCCAAATTTATTATGCTTGTGGATGCACCCCTACAACCCTTCCACCTTAATTTACTTGGGATTTATGTTGCTGTACCTCTGGGATAGAAGCAAACATTACATGCAATGATTTCATATGATGAATGTGCTTTTAGGCCTGGTGCTGTAACGCAGTTATCCATCAGACATCTATTACTACTGCATTTGTGTTTTGTATAGTTTGGCATGCTTAAGGTCCTCTAAAATATCACTTATCAGGTGTTTCTTTTTTCGATATATTGAGATCAGACATTGTTTATGAATAGTTCATTGTGGGAGAGCACACACTGTCATAAATTTATCAAGGGAGTTATATAGCATGGACTGAATTAACTATAATACCTTCCTATTTGACATAACAGAAGCCACTTGTAACTGTCTCCTCTATCAGAGGAAAACAGAATGTGTATTGAAGACCATTGTTTGCAACCCTCTGGTGGGCTGGCAGCATTCAATATCCAGATGAATACATTCTAGGTGTGATCGTTGCTTATAATCTGATGAAGTTTGCAGAATAAAAACTCCTATCCAACAAATAAACTACAATACCTTTGAGAAATTTTGGACTTTAGTGTTTTTATTCTCCTCAAAACAGAGTACTTATCTGTAAGCTTGACAGAAGGATACCTTACTTTGCCTTTAATAGACACTTTCAGATTAATCCATTAATATGTATTTTGTTAGTCCTGGCCCCATTGATAACTTCAAGCACAGGCTGGATTTTCTGCAGGCTCTTCCCCACTACTGATGACATTCGCTATTCACACTGTTAATGAAGATGCTTCATCACACATCCTCTTACTCATTTATAGTAACCCCATGGTCACAAACAACCATAACAGGGCAATCAGCCCAAATCAGTGAGCAGTGTGCCTGAATAATAGGCATCCAGTCATGCATTTGATCAAATGTGAAGATCAGCTTCGCAGATGATAAGCTCTGTATATGAAAGTATGTAGACATATAGGTGTATATATATATATATATATATATATATATATATATATATGTATATATATATTCCCCTCACAAGTAGTGTAAGTCTATTAAATATGTGTCCTGCTTCTAAATGAGATATGGGAACATCACTGTCTGTATTTACCCCTTGTCCAAACCCAGTAGTACAGAACTGGCAAATGGTACATGACATCTCCCACCAAGTCTTACACTTACTCAAAGCTATAACCACTGTGTGAATAGACAGACTGAGGTAACCCCCCCCCCAATCACACCAGTCACATATGTAAGAATGGTTGTACATCCTGAACTGTGGTACACTTTCCATTTATTAAAATTTTCTTTGGTAAGCAATCATGTGTATGGCTGTGCACCACAGAACATGACAGGCCCCACAACTCAGATCTGCCTGTGCTCTCTAAATGCAGGAGGAGGCAGAGACTGCACTGCCATGTTCCTCCTGGGATGACAAACACCCTCTTAGAAAACTGCTTGTGTCCTTTACCTGTAAGGAAAAAAGGTTGTTATGCACCACTTAGAGGACATCTACCATCCTTGGATGTGTTCTGCATCTTCTACATACTTGCACACATATTGGAATGTTATGTATCACTGCAATGTATCTTACAACCTGACATAAAGCATTCCTGCATAGTCCTCATCTGTGAACTTCCACACCCTTTGTACTGTTCTTTCCAAGACTTCCTGTACATTGTAATGCGAACTGTGCCAAGCTGCTGTTTCCTTCCTAGCTACCATACATCACAGTGCATAAAGTGTGAGCCGCAGTGACTCAATGCACCACTGATATGAGTGGATTAGTGAGCAGTATGAGTAGCATACTGTGTCGCTCATGTAACCTAATGGTGTGCTGAGCATTTCCTAACAGATGCATGGATCTGTCTCTGACCTGTACATCTATCCGTGATGCAATACAGGAGATACTGTTTATATTATCAGTTTATAGTCATTTAGAATAAAACTGTTTATAGTCATTTAAAAGAAAACTTAATTAAGGGAATAGAACAAAAGAGCAATAAATGAAAGTTATATGGAACAAAGGATCATTTGCTGTTAAATAAAGTCATAGTGGAGAACTGTAAAAAAGGGAAGAATTTAAGTATGGCTTGGATTGACTACAAAATAGCATTTGATAGTATCCCACATTCATGGATAAAAGAGTGCTTAAAATGTATAAGATACACCATACACTGATCAACTACATTACAATGACTAAGAAACAGTGGCAGACCACTTTGCAATTAAGCCATGATAAAGGACAAATTATTATTCCAGGGATAGAAATCCAAATGGGGAATACTCCGGGGTGACTCTCTGTCACCACTGCTATTCTGCTTTGTCCTTAATTCATTAAGCTGTTTACTTAACAGCTTAGGTCATGGCTATAATTTAACTCCTAGAAAACAACAAAGTGCAAAGCATTCTCATGTCCTCTTTGTTGACGATTTGAAACTGTACAGCTCCTCAAATGAGAAACTGAAAGCACAACTGCAAGTATTAAAACTTTTTCAGATGATATAAGAAGGTCCTTTAGTCTTGATAAATGTGCAAAAGCAACCTTTAAATCAGGAAAACTGCAGCACCACGAAAACATCAATTTGGGATAAGAATGTTATATAAAGAATTTTAGCAAAGTGGGACTGTATAAATATTTGGGAATTGATGAAGGATCAACAATAAAACAAGAACAAATGTGAATACAACTTAGTAAGGAGTACTTTAGAGACTTAAATTAATCCTGAAAACAGCATTGACATCTAGGAACAAAATCCAAGCTATAAACCAATTTGCTCTTCCTGTCTTACCTTACAGTTTTGGAGTGATTGAGTGGCCCCAAATATGCTGGCTAGATTAGATAGGAAAACAAGAAGGATGCTTCATGCTTGCCAAATGATTTATAAAAATCAGTGCATACTAAGATTATATATTCCCCATTCCGAAGGAGGGATGGGCCTCCTTGAAATTGATTACATGTATAGATCTGCAATCATGGGACTCCACACATATCTGCTGACCTCACAAGACCCAAACATGGTGAAAGTTTTGAAGCATGAGGAGAATAAGTCTAAGATGGCTTCCATGTCTTAGGCTACCAGAAGCATATCGGCATCAAGCGGGAATAGAAATCAAACCAGATGTAGATAAAAATCAGGCAGCAACTGAATGTGCCAAAAAACAAAAGAAAGAATGTAAAGTGAAGGACCAGATGAGAAGGAAAGAAATGTGGAAACAGCATAAATATAGTTGCTAGTATAGAAAACTTCTGGAAGAACCTCATGTTGATCATGAACAAATGCAGGAATGGTTAAGGAGAGACGAATTTAAACAAAAAAATGAAAGGTTAATATTGGCAGCCCAAGACAGTGGGCTACATACATGTTGGTTTACAAAGTCCATTGAACATGTGGGAGAAAAAGACAAATGTAGGTTTTGTAAAACAAAACTAGAAACAGTTGTACACCTCGTTGCTGGTTGCGACATACTAATGGCAAAAGGATTGCATACTGAAAGGCATAATAATATGGCGAGACTGTTGCACTGGGGATTGTCCAAACATTATGCTTTTGAAGTAGCTGAAAAACACTGGAAATATGAGCCACAAAGCATCACAGAAAATGATGAAGTCTACATCACTTGGGATCATCCATTACCAACAATTTTAAAAGACAAATGCCAGAAAACCAGATATAGTGGTCCAGGAAAAGAAGACAAAAGTAGCATTTATCATTGAAATCGCCACACCCAGTGACTACAGTGTCCTGTGTGCAGAGAGACACAAAGTAATAAAATATCAGGAGTTACAGGCAGAAACAAGAGCAATGTGGAAGAAAGATACTCAGACAGTTCCAACAGTAGTAGGAGCAACGGGTCTTATAAAAAATCTACAATCATATTCAGGTATGTTAGCAATACATGTAACTCTGTATGAATTGCAGAAGGAGTCATTATTGGGCATATTGCGGGTGCTGCAAAGAGCACTACTGGCTGACATCAAAGGGTGAAACAATACAAATTTCATGAACTTTAATTGTACTTTGACTAGGAATGGGGTCCATTCCCATCATGGTATTAGAAACCCAAAAGATTTGGAGAAATGAAAAAAGAGAGATATCTGCACTGACATTTGTGCAGTATAGGAAGGAAATCTCTGAATCGAATCCTTAAAGGGGATCTTGGTGTGACATTTCATTTTGATAACTTAACTCCTCAATGACATGCACTGCAAGTGCATATGAATGCATATCGAACTGTTTTCAGAAATGGCACTCCTTTGGGATCAAACATATGGCTGTTAATTACATATGAGTTGCATTTCTATCGTATTAAAAATAGGCATCAAAATGTTCAGTCACAACCTTAGTCACAAGTGCAGAGCTAAATACAAAATATTATGGATGGTTAAATTAGCCAATCAAGATGGAACAAAATAGGAATACCCAGATAAGCCACAAAGAGACACAAGGCAAATGTGAAAAGTGCCACAAACATATCTTTTCAGTCATGACCCAATGCCGATATCCCAATAATATAGTGACACAATACACAAAACAGGGTCTATATTAGAAGATCAAAGTGACAAAAGAGTGAACGCTCATTCGTCAACACATAAAACCCGGACTGAAAGCTGCAAAGTTATGGAACAGAGATTTTTTTTTCCCAGGGAAAAAATCGCTGGGCCATTCTCGGGCCTTTGCTGTTTTCTCCACTGTGGTGCAATCTCGGAGTTGGTATATTTAAGTAGGGGGTGTGTGAGGGGCACAGCCCCCCACATTGAGGGGTCTGGAGGTCGAAGCCACCCCCACACTTTAGTTTGTCTTTATAATTATTTTTTTATTTTTTTGTTCAGTTTTTACATGTCGACGAAAGAGCGTCGCTCTTTGTCATTTCATTCTTCTAATATAGACCCCACTAAACATTCTTGCTGTTTGTCTTATACTCTGATGTGGAGTGACTAATTCTGAAGATATCTCCTTACCTCAAAATGCAGTGTTCTCAGTGTTAAACTTTATGCTATGTCTCTCTCTCTCTGTCTTTCTCTCTGGGGCACAGGAGAATAATTTTCTTGGGTGGTGAAAGCCAGGGTACCTTTTTGGCTAGGCTTATATAGGCCCTAGGGCCAACAGCCTAGTACCTACCTATGAACCTATGAACCTATATATGGCTTACCTATGAGTCATCTCTGACTCTGCCATTGTGTGTCTATCTTTAGTGTAATGGTGTTTTGTTGTGAGTTTAATCGCTATGTACTGTGAGATAGCTGGATAATTTGTTTTGGGTTTTTTTCCCCATTTTTCTTCACTGCTCTGTGACTGTGGAGTTGGTATATATAATTTTGGTGTGTGTGGGGGATTTGACCCTACATCAAGAGATGTTTAGCCAAAAGACAATGCTTCACATTCACATAGGTAAACCAAGAGAGAGAGTGATTAGTAGCACTGTGTCAGTGACACAGCCACATGGAGAAAGACTTTTGATGTGATTTGTTTTGTTTTCAAAAATATCGCTCTCTTGTTTCACACATTTCACTGTCAGTCATCTAACAGTCACATTCATTCCATAGAGCTAGGATATTAAATATATTGATCAAAGACCAGTGATCAAGATATGTAAAGTAAAGAAGTACATATTATGAAAAAATAAGCAGGCAATGTTGAGACATTTCTATACAAAGTAGTGGGGTTACTTATCTAATGTTGTCTTAAACAAGAACATATTAAGAGCATTGCTGTTATATTTATTGTTGCTATAATGATTATTACAATTAAATCATCACTTCCATAAGCTTTTACATTGGATGGGTGCATTTTGCATGGTCTTTGCAAATGTTGCAGCTTTTTTCTTGATTGACCCCCAAGTCGTCTTTATATCTTAGAAAGTCGAGTTATCCATTCCTAAAGCATTACTAGTCATATTAAAACAAATGCCATGATAATTAATCAACTAGTATTTCTGTATAACTCCTTATCATATCCATCAGGCATAATCCACACCAATAACAAGTTACCAGTTCCAAACAGGTGTACTTTTGAGTGTTGTGTAATCCTCCTTCACCTGTGCATGCTTTCTTAAAACCATAAGTAATGGATGGACAGGTGGCACGCTTTCTTACCACCATAAGTAATGTATTTATTTATTTATTTATTTATTTATTTATTTATTTGATATTTATTTATTTGACATTTGTTGACAGGGTCAGTCCAGCTGGATCGGAACCCTTTTTCAGTGGAGACCTAGGGAGAAAAGCTTCACAAAAATATACAGTTAATTACATAACTACATTAACATAATACATAGCTATATAAACAATAGTTATCAGTAGAAAAAAATAAGCTGAGTTTAAAATGAGTGATGAATAGATTCTAAAAATCAGCAAAGTATATCTGGTATGGTAAAGAGTAAAAGGAAACAAATACAACATGTACAGTCTTTATCATCAGTTCAGCTGAATAGCCACAGTGGGTAGAACTAGTTAAGGCACTATAAATTCTGTTTAAGTCTATAGTACATATTCAGGTACAAGGTAGAGAACCTATAACAAGTAGGAGGAATGCAGAGAAATATAGTGGAAGAGAAGGGAAGTAGGGTGACACAGGTATGTAAGAAGGGACGGAGGGAGGTAGGTTGGCAGATTGGAGTAAGGTCAGTCAGGAGGATGATTGCACTGACATAGACTTGTATTGCTTAGGTTTTTTTACAGCATTTCTGAACTGGTGTTTAGGCTTAATATTTTGAATGTCCAGCAGAAGTTTATTCCAACTCTCAGCTGGGGAATAGCTGTAAAGGTTCTTGCCAGTGTTGATCTTTGGCTTGAATATAGAAAGGAGATGTTGTTCTGAGCTCTGAAGAGTTCTAGGTGGGGAGTAGGAGGAGATGGTAAAAGTAATGCTGGGACAGAAAGAGGGCTGTTGCAGTATATAGTGAAGTATCTGAAATTGAGAGAGGAGAAGGTTGTAGGGAAGCTCTAACCAGTTTAGTGCTAAGCAGTGATGAGAATAGTATTGGTGTTTGGCAGCAAATTTAGCCACCTTGTTGTAAGCTGATTCTAGTTTAGAGACGAGTGTGGTTTGTAAGCTGGTGAGGATTTGACAGCTGTAGAGAAGGGTCAGTAGTAGGTAGGCCCAGGCTAGAGCTCTCTTGGCTTTAGTGAATAAAAAAGTTTTTGTTCCTGTAGAGGAGTCCAAGTTCTTGGTGGGCTTTCTTAATGTTACTGAGTACATGTAGGTCAAATTTCAGCTGGTTCCTCAATAATGACCATGAGTAGTTTGGTGTGAGTTTCAACTGTGATGGGTGTGTTATTGTGGGAAGTGAATGTGAAACAAAGGTTTTAGATGAATCATTGTTTTCGGGATAAAGAGAAAGAGTTTAGTCTTCTTTGGGTTTAAGATTAGCTGGTTCTGGTTGAGCCAGTTTTCGACAGACAAAAAGGAATTCTGAGTTGTATGTAAATTGAAGAGGGTATCGGCTATGCTGATGACTGTGGAGTCATCTGCATATTGTACCAGTGATGACTGTGGTGTGGAGGTAGATAATCGATTGGTGAAAATATTAAATAGTAGTGGGCCCAGTATTGAACCTTGGTGAAGCTCCCATATTTATAAGAAGTTTAAGGGATATAGCAGAAAGCCATTTAACAGATCGAAAATGATTGCTGAGGTAATTAGAGAACCAAGAGATTGAAGAGTTGAATAGGTTGAGTTCAGATAGTTTATTTAAGAGGAGGGGGTGAGAGACGGTGTCAAAAGCTTTTGAGAGGTCAAGAAAGAGGCAAGATACTAGTTTGTTCTGGTCTCTGGCTTGTGAGATGGTGTTGATGAAGGAAATGAGGTCAGTAGAGGTACTGTGACCAGGGCAAAAGCCATGTTTGGTGGGTAATTAAGTTCTTTTGTATGAGGTATTGTAGGATTTGTTTGTGTACACTTTTTTCCAAGATCTTAGAGAGGGGTGATAGAATTGCAATGGGCCTAAAGTTGGATAGTTTGGTAGAGTTGCCTCCTTTATGGATGGGTAAGGTGTAGAATGTTTTCCAAATTGCAAGGACTTTGGCCTGAGTAATGGATCAGTTAATGAGAATAGAAATGGGTAGGGCAATGGAGATGGCTGCTTTCTGGAGAAAGAATAGAGGGAGACCACCTGTTGAGGGGGAGCAAGGTTTAGTTTAAGAAGCAGGGATTTAATGTAGTTGGTGAATACAGTTTTTAGGAAGAAGGCTGAGGAGGTGTTAGAGGGTTTAAGAGGGTTTGTGGATGGGGTAGTGTCAGTGTTGGAATTCAGATGGTTGGTTAATTTGCTAATGGAATCTACAAAATATGAGTTAAAATTAGTAGTAGTTTGAAGAGGAGTTTTTGTAGGGCTAGGTTGCGGAGAGGAGGGATTGCCTGGATGAATGATTTGGTTAATTGTATGCCAGATCTTATCTGGATTGTTTGGATGGGCAGATGGCATGCTTCCTTACCAGCATAAGTAATGGATGGACAGGTGGCATACTTTCTTACTACCATAAGTAATGGATGAACAGGTGGCATGCTTTCCTACTGCCATACATAATGGATGGACAGGTGGCATGCTTTCTTACCAACATAAGTAATGTATGAACAGGTGTCATGCTTTCCTACCACCATACATAATGCATGGACAAGTGGCATGCTTTCTTACCACCATAAGTAATGGATGGACAGGTGGCATGCTTTCTTACTGGCATAGGTAATGGATGGACAGGTGGCAAGCTTTCTTACCACCATATGTAATAGATGGACAGGTGGCATGTTTTCTTACCACCATACGTAATAGATGGACAGGTGGCATGTTTTCTTACCACCATAAGTAATGGATGGACAGGTGGCATGCTTTCTTACCACCATATGTCATGGATAGACAAGTGGCATGTTTTCTTAACACCATAAGTCATGGATGGACAGATGGCCTACCTTTTGATCCCCAGATCTCCATTCCTTGTTGCCAGCAAAATAATACTTCAAGTCTTTGACTGTGGAGCTAATGTTATGATCTTTGTTCAAAATATCAAAAAATGAATTATTTGTTTAACAATGTCAGCTCATCACCAAACTGTCTCAAATATAACATGCCTTTGTCATGCACTATCTATACAAATTTCCATAGAGCAAAAAGAAACCAGTCGCCTTTTTTATTTCTTTTCTTTTCTGAAAGAATGATATGTCAGGTCCAGTGATCCAGCAGAACAGATGACATGGGTAATCAGTGGAGTAAGGAATGACAATGCACTCCCAAGAGCAGAGCAGTGTTGTGGTCTCCTTCAATGACTAATTACAAATGCTGTCACCATGTGACAAAACATTTTCAATCTAATGGAAAAGCTTTCATTTTGGTACTGAGTGACCAAACTTTGGCTGACTATAACTGTGAAACTGGCAAATGGCAGCAGGATATCATTACTTTATTTATGCAGTTGATAAAGTCTGTGAACCAGGGCATGTCCCATATTCATTGGAGGGTCTTCATCTATTTAGGAAATAAATAATTTTATTGAATCATGCCAATATTCCTTTGAAGAACATCCTGGCATGTATAGGGTGTAATACAAAGGCAGCACAAATTTGAAGCTTCAGTTATTCTTCCACTCTGAATAAAACAGCATAAACAAAAGATGGGGATCAGTCTAATTCAAGTGCCAAACCACTGAAATAATCATAATAAGAGAGACAAGCACAAGCAAATAAACCAGGCAGAAAAACAGGACATGGGTCAGGATGTAATTAAAAAATGGAGCTGTAGGTAAACTCTAAAAAAAGGAGTTGCAAACAAATGTTCACAATAAAATATCTTTTCCAGAGGTTAGTATTCAAAAGTCAGTTTTGCATAAAAAGGCAATTACTGAACCCTAGAACAGAGTGAACTGAAACCAGTATTCAGTGAAAGACCAAGGGAAAAAAGTCCAAATAGAAAGTTAAAATAAATAGAAGTCATATACAGTATATTACAAATCAGTAGGCAATACTTTTTACAGACAGTTTTGGAGTTATGCATTGATTGCAGCAATAATATAATTTGTGGAATTTACAGGTCAATAGGCATAGCAAGAACAAATTGTTTATACATCTAAAATGGATGGCAATAACCAGCATTGTACAGTGCAGTGATGCACATACTCAAAAATACTAAGCAGATCTGAATAAACTGACTGGGGAAGTCAAAAGAAACATGACAGGAAGGGGGGCTGCCACACTGAAAGACTATGACCTATAAAATATGAATTGGTGTATAGTTACCTCAGCTTCAGGTCTAAGAAGAGCATTCTTTGCTTTGCTGCAAGGAATTCAAGTCAGTCAGTGACAGAGACTAGATATAATACAATGTTAAAAGAACGAATGTTCAGAAATATGGCTGCTATAAAAGTAAAGGTCACACTGTAGTTAATAGCTAGCATGCAGTGTAGTATAAAATAAAAGGAATGTCAGCAGTGAAAAACTTAGGGAACTAGAAGTCAGATAATAAAGGAATAAAATGCTATGGAATTTAAATGATCCCCCAGATTCAGCAAGCTCTGCACGGAGTGCCTGAATAGTGCAAGAGCTGCTGCATGCAATATGGCTGCTGAGCGATCAAGGAATGAGCCCCTGAGATGTCCATGAGCACGCCTACACTATCACATAGACACCACTGCTATATGCTAATTACCTCATTTGCTGGTGAAAACCATGCAAATGAGGTGAATTAGCAAGTCCAGGAAGCAGGCAGGCAGTCATCAGTGCAGGAATAATGTAACCTGCAGAAATGTATTTGGTTACTAACCGAATAAATGTTTGCAAATTGCAAAACGGAGGGATGACAGCTCGAAAGAAAGCATGTATGCAATGTAGTAGGCATGCCAATGACCAAATATATGGCCATTGGCATGAGAAATAGTTGCAAATTTATAAAAAAGTTTTTTTTTTTTGGCCGATCTCAGACGTTTAAGAGTAGGGCAGCGGTGCGCAAATGGGATCGCCTTGAAAATAAGAAAAAAAGGGGGAAATAAGCTTTTAAACCCAAATCACCATTTTGCCATAATAGTCAATGGCATGCATGAGACAACAATACCAGGGAATAGTGGTTGCTAAGGGGGAAGGCTCAGTGTGAGTGTGATAACTATGAATTAGCATTCTGTTTTATGCAAATGAGGGGACTGATACTGAATCACAGATTTCCTCTCAGTGGTAGCTTGCACCCAACTGTGTAGGTGCAGCAACACCATTGTATAAGTCTAAGAGGTGGATGACCTTATAAAGGGGAGTTTCATGCATGCTGTATACTTATTGGAGCTCTGTGGCCTGTGTCTGCCCTAAGCTAAGCATAACTAATGAAGGGGGTGTGTCTGAGGCTGCCTAGCAGTGTTTACATTATCTAAACGGGTGTGCGCGCCATGCACCGGGTTTTAAATGAAAAAATAAATAATAAAACAGGAAATATCAGCTCTGTTCACATCCGAGCACTGCGTATGTGCAGTGCACCTCTGGGCTTAAATGGGAAGGCAATGGGAAGGGAAAACAGCAGTAGGAAGGCAATCAAGGAGAAATAGCATAGCTGGCAGGTGAAATTTATCAGAATCAGCCAATTAAACATGGAACAGCCTTGCACAATACTATAAACTATGCAAACACCTTCCAATCTGTTTTTTCCCAAACACTCTACACCACTAGTGTACACAGACAGGGAAATTTTACCTGACAAAACTAACAAAATGTTAGCGGCTACTGTTGTTCTCATACATCAATATGTGCAAAAGGCTGAGGGTGGTGAAGATGTGAATGTTGACGACCAACCCACAGTGAGGAGGAGGAGAAGAGTGTACAGACCCAGGGTAACCTACCAAGGGCTACATGAGCTGGAGATATTGGACCACTATAGGCTGGACAGGGACATTCTAAAGCAAATTGTTGAGCTTTGCAGGCCACACCTCACACACAGAACCAACAGAGGGGAACCCATACCAGTGGATAACAAGGTATGTGTAGTCTTAAGAATATTAGCCACAGGTACCTTCCAAAGGGTAACTGGGGATATCATGGGAATCTGATAGGCATCAGCATCCAGGGTACTATACCAGTTCCTGGATGCCATGTCAGCACATGCCGGTGAGCACATATATTTCCTCAACACCCGTGATGTGTTGACCAGCAATATGCGTCTCTTCCACCAAATAGCAGAATACCCTGAGGTAGTGGGTGCTAAAGACTGCACGCACATACACATCAAAGCACCACCCAGTGAGCGGGGTAGGCTCTACATAAACGGCAAGGGCTTTCCCTACATCAACTGTCAGGTTGTGTGCAATTCCCAGGGCATTATTTTGAATGTGTGTGCTGGCAGCCCTGGAAGCTATCATGACTCCCACATCTAGTATATGACAGCTGTACCAGTCATTTGCCAGTAGGAACATTCCATATGGCCACCTAATGGGGGATGCTGGCTACGCACTGGAGCCGTGGCTGAAGACACCCCTCAGAAATGCACACATACCTGAACAAAAACTCAATAATGAGGCACACACACAAACCAGAATCATAACAGAGCATATGTTTGGGATGCTCAAGTCACGGTTCTGCTGCCTGGACATATCTGGTGGAGCCTTGCAATACTCTCCAGCTACATGTACACAAATATTCATAGTATGTGCCATGCTACACAATATGATCCTTTGGAAACAGCTGCAGCAGGAACAGCACAGGGCAAGGCCACACAGCCCCCTACCATTGCCAAGGCCATCACAGACACAAAGTGACTCAAGGAGGAACCACCTGAGCCTGACCATGTAGGCAGAAGGAGGTGTGCCCAGTATGCCCATGCCTTGGCAAAGAGGCAATGCATAGCACATACATTGACATGGTAGGGACCCAGGGAATAACACCTCTGTCTGACATGCACATACAGTAAAAGGGATGCCAATCATGACTCTACCTGTGCTTTACCATGTATAGGGAGTGTACTATGTGCATCCAACTTAGTCAGCCCTCCAGCACAGTCCTCACTACTGCCACAGCCACAAGATAAGTCACTCTTCCTATCAATTACTGAATGTAGTGGTATGTTCTAATAGTTGTATCTATGGTATGAACGTGAACATGCAAGGGAATCAGGTGGCTGAATGGGATGGCAGCAGATAGTGGACACCTATATGGGCAGCATGAAATCCATAACAAATACTGGTGTCAACATACTAGGCAGTACTAGACAAGGTGACGAATCCATCTGCAGTACATATGGTGGTCCAAACATGCATGTCAGTGAGGCTCACATACCCACAACAGGTCTGGCAGTTGTATGTTAGTTCTGAAGGGTAAGAAGTCTGAAACTGAAATGTAGGTCAATAAAACCTAAGATCTGTACTCTACTGATATGCCTCCAGTCAGCATGACAGGTCAGAATACAAAATGAAATAAAAGCCAGCAGAGTACCTGAAATACCAATACAGTCATAGCAAATATTTAAAGTCGTCAGGTGTGCCACCCCTCCCCCACAATCCTATGTAGAAATGCAGTAACATATAACTGTGAGGAGTAATATCAGTGGAGCACAAAATACCTGAGCTGGCCCAATCTACAGGATAGATTGTTCCATGTGTTAGGTTGTGTGTTCAATATTGTCTGGAAGTGGTTAGCATGTAGGCATGGAGGGTTGTGTCTCAGTGGCCTATGGGCAGTACTGTGGTTGACAGGGCCATGTTCCCACAACTGCACTGCCAACCACAATGCTTCTCAGCAATACCCATGTCAGCAGTCATCCATACTCACTGTACAGATGTCAATATCTGTCACCGTCTGAAAGATGGACATGCCATGAATGTGGGCCCATACATACACACAGTACACTGGTGAAGTACCCTAGACAGAGTACATAAAATGTAACTGTCAACTGCACACACCTTTGGAAATGTACATACAGTTTAGCAGCACATTAGTTGTCTGTGTAGTATGGAATACTGATGTATTCTGGCCAATTACTAGCAGACCACAAAAGGCACAGTTATGAAGTAATGAGAGAGTGCCTATGTCCCCGCACAAGGCAGCATAAGGGGAATGTCCCAAGTATAGCTGTGAGTCAGCTGCAAGTAGCTTTCAGATCACACATGCACTTAGCTCACACCCCCATCAGCCACAGGTTTATCACAGGTCATATTCTTGCTGTTGGGAATGAGCACATTATGACTCCACTTCTGTATGGGAAAACCCACAGAATGCAGCATGCTAAAGAGGTGTCCTATGTAGGTGTGCCCCTAGCTGTAAGCAGCACCCTGCCTGCATCCAGACCAATGGATTAATATGGACAGGAACTATTGCCATTAACACCTCACATACTTATCCTGTCACCCCAGAGGACTCCACTGGCTCGCAGGCTGGGAATGTAGCAGTGACAGAATGCCCTGGCCTGCTACAGATGGCCTGTATCACTACCAATGGCCTACAGTCCTCTGTCAAAGGCCTGTGCCTCACCTGTAGTGCCAATGTATGTTATCTCATGGGGTCCCAACTAACAAGCTAGCACAGTCAACAAAACACAAATACAAGGCCATGTTGACAAATCCCAGTAACATGCCCATGTCCTACTGCATGAACTGTGGACCAGTCCATAAATACCACTGGGATGAAGGGCCAACTATAGGGATACTTCTCAGATATTGCTTGCATAATGTTAGGAAGAGGATAGAATAACAGTGTGGGGGGAGTAGAAGCATGGATGTCATGGAGTGTGTGAAGTCTGAAACTCTGATGTGTGCCCATACTACCTCTGCCTGAAAACCCAGTAATGGGTGGCTACAAACCTGCTTGTAAACCACAATATGAAGGGCAACTGAGCAGATCCCTGCCTCTGGGTAACCTGGGTGAATCTGTACAGCTGAGAGGTATGGCCACAGCAGGATATGGCCATTCTGTTAAGTCGATATATATCCAAGAAGGGGCTCCTCAGCCACCATAGTACCAAGGTGCTGGACCATTTACACAAACCCATCAGCAAGTGTCTGTAGCTACCCCTCCAGAATGGCATGAGTGTTCAAGAATTTGTAGGCTGCTGACCACAATACTAGACACAGCTTCATTCATCTTGTATTTCTCAGGAAATAACTGTGAACAAATAATTATATCTGTCAGTAGTTGATGACATAATACATCACAGTGTAAAACAGGACATATGCCTGAATATATCTGCTAACACCAACCATGTAACACAAGCAGCACAGACAGCAATAGTTACAGTATCCCACTATCTGCCGCTCATTGTGACTCCATATTGTCAACCTATCTATCGATATTCTACAGAAACAGGTTGCTAGCTGTAGGTGTAGAACACCAAACCCTGGAATGGAGTACAACCCTACCTGGAATGGATTCACACACTCAATACAGAAGGTCATAATGGGCATGCTCCCCATGTCTGACAACACAGTGGACTATACATATCTGTTATTCGCAGATGTCTGTGCACACACACCAAATTGTACACCATTCATGCTTCGCACACACATTGGATAGGAATACTCACACATATCCAAGGCCAACACACTATAATATGTCAAACATGCACACACAGAGATGTGGGGAAGAGAGAGACAGACAGTGACAGACAGAATTCTATTATGAGGCCTGTCCACCCACCACACATCCAATTGGCCAATATCACATGATGTGCGGATGTCAATCAATGTAGACATTTCTTTTGGTAGCCCTCAGTCCTATAGTGTCTGTGGTGCTTGTGATAACTGTGTAACATGATAGTACAAATCAGTATTCATCTAGCATTTGTATACTTAGTCCTGTCAAATGTAAAGTTTTGTGTGACTGAGTGTGTGAGTACATTTCCAGAGGAATGATTTATGGCCCATTCACACACATGCACTTCCCATTGCCCATGTTAGCACTCCTGCTGATGTCAGTCACCTTGAAATATCCCTCTAGCTCAGTCTCAGCCCAATAAGCTATGTGGTGCTTGCGATACATGTGTAATGGCACTGGAGAAAGCTAGTTAGGTAGGAGTTCTAATACTGGACATAACAACTGTTAAACTGTGTGTGTGTGTGTGTGTGTGTGTGTGTGTGTGTGTGTGTGTGTGTGTGTGTGTGTGTGTGTGTGTGTGTGTGTGGAGATGAATGATTTTGAGGCCATTCACACTTAATATACCTCCCATTGCCCTACTTTAGCATGTCTGTTGATGTCAGTCACCTTGAAATAACCTTTTGGCCAAGTTCCAGCCCTATAAGTTACATGGCGCTTGTGATGACTGTGTAATATTGTAGTGTAGTGAACAGGTTAGGTAAGAGCTTTAATCCCAGACATGGCAACTGTGAAACTGTATGAGAGAGTGTGTGTCTTTGATGATACCTGATTTTATAGACATTCACACTTACTACTCTCCCCTTGCTACCCCTTTAGTACTGCTGCTGATGTTACTCAACTTCAAAGATACCTTTGGACAGTTCTTCAACATATAAGCTCCATGTCTCTTGTGATAACTGTGTAATACTATAGTGTAGTATATTAGTTAGGTAGGCATTCTAATCCCAGACATGTCAACTGTGAAACTGTGTGTGTTTGTGTGAGAGAATGTGTTTGTCTTTGATGATACCTGATTTTATGGACATTCACACTTACTACTCTCCCCTTACCCCTCCTTTAGCACTGCTGCTGATGTTACTCACCTTCAAAGATACCGTTGGACAACTCTCCAACATATAAGCTCTATGGCATTTGCGATATATGCATAATACTATAGTGTAGCATACTAGTTAGGTAGGAGATCTAATCCCAGTCATGGCAACTGTGAAACTGTGTGTGTGTCTTTGATGATACCTGATTTTATGAAGATTCACACTTACTACTCTCCCATTACCCCTCCTTTAGCACTGCTACTTATGTTACTCACCTTCAAATATACCTTTGGACAGCTCTACAACATATAAGGTCTGTGGCGCTTGTGATAACTGCCTAATACTATCGTGTTGCATACTAGTCAGGTAGGAGTTCTAATCCCAGCCATGGCAGCTAAGAAACAGTGTATGTTTGTGTGAAAGAGTATGGGTAGGAGTTGTAATCCAAAACATGGCAACTGTAAAACTGTATGTGTTTGTGTGAGGGAGTATGTGTATCCTTGTAATGGCCTGATTTTGTGGTCATTCACACTTACAACACTTCCCTTTCCCCTCCATTACCACAGCTGCAAATGTCACTCAGCTTCAAAGATACCTTGGCACAGCTCTCCAGCATGTAAGCTCCATGGTGTATGCCATAAATGGGGAACAATGTAGTAGCAATAACTACATAGGTATGGCTTTAAATCTCATCGGGGGTAAGTGTTTGTGTGTCTACATATGTATGTGAGTACCTCAAAGATTTTGGCCACATTTACACCCAGTACACATCTCAGTGCCTGACTTTAGCAGTCCTGCAGATATCATCCACCTTAGAAGTACCTGGTGCCAACCGTAAATCATGTAAGGTCAGTGGTGCATGTGGTAGATGTGTAACATAATGGTCCAAAAAGATCATTAGATAGAGATTTGAACCTCACCCCTGGCAAATGTAAATGTGTGTGTAGGGTAAAATATTTTTTGGGATCACTCACCTACTACATCACCCAATGCCAGTATTTACAAGGGCTGGTGATGTTCCTCACCTTAGAAATACCTTGGGACAACATCCATCCTATAAGCTCCATGGTGCATGTGATAAATGCATTCACTGTAGTAGCAATACATACACTAGGTAGTGGTCTGAATCTCAGTACTGGCAAGTGTGTGCGTGTGTGTGTGTGTGTGTGTGTGTGTGTGTGTGTGTGTGTGTGTGTGTGTGTGTATGTGTGTGTCTGTCATCAGTATCCTCTGTCAGGGGTTTCTGTGATTGTGTAATAACAGGATCCATTGTGGGGCAGGTTTTGCTAAATTATTATGTTGAGAACCTAATATATGTCACAATGTCCACATTACAAGGCCAACAGATGTCAAACACCTGAGAGGTTGGTGTAGACAATCCACAGCCCTAAATGTGACAGTATGGATTCTCTACACCAACCTCTCCGGTGTTTGATGTAGGCAATCCACAGCCCTAAATGTGACAGTAGTGATTAGTGAACAATATAGGCAACCCTTCTATTACTCAATGAGCACTCTCCACCAACGTATCATACAGAAATACACTTGGCTAGGCAACAACCACTATATCAGTAGTTCCGCTGCATATTGCCTCCCAGATAGTAACCACGGTGTGATAGCAGTGAACTACATGCCTGTTGACCACAACAGTACCACTGACATCAGAAAGTACTTTGATGTGTTACAACTCCTGACTGTGTATTATCCAGCAAGTAAAAAAACATGGCACCCTGCTCCATCTCCTCAGTAGCCAAATAAATGTGTACAGTGGCATTTTTGCCATGTTCCCCACTGGACACCTGCAACAACTGTAGAGCCTGCAAATGTACCCCACAAAGGGAATACCATGCCTTATACACATGTCCTGTATGGACAGATGCCACAAACTCCTCTGAATACCCGTATCATACTGTCAATGTAGGTGCAGTTATGACCTCAGTTACGTAGCCAGGTCTCACCAAATGAGGTCAGGAATGCTACATCAGAAGATACCAGTCTGTCCACACAACATGCCCCAGAGACCTCAAGTACACTTCCACACATCAAAGAACATGCATGTGGGATATGTGCACAACCCAAACACTGTCCATGTTATGGAATATAGATCACAGACATGGGAAGCAGTGCACATCACTGGCCACCCACAACAGAAATCCAGATGAGTGGATAGTGAATGCAATACCCACCCCTGGGGAGGGACTACAGCCCTGAGCCACACTGGGGACTATTGTCATGTGACCCAATGCCAAGATATTCCCTTGGCCTACCCTTGTAGAGCCTTCAGGCCATTTCACCTATTACACATCTGTGAAGCAATGAACCTATGGATCTCAGTGCTGGCAAGTGTGTGTGTGTTTGTGTGTGTGTGTGTGTGTGTGTGTGTGTGTGTGTGTGTGTGTGTGTGTGTGTGTGTGTGTGTGGAGATGAAAGATTTTGAGGCCATTCACACTCACTACACCTCCCATTGCCCTACTTTAGCACATCTGCTGATGTCAGTCATATTGAAATAATGCGTTGGCCAAATCTCAGCCCTATAAGCTCTATGGCACTCGTGATAACTGCGTAATATTCTAGTGTAGCAAACTATTTAGGTAGGAGTTCTAATCCAGGTCCTGGCAACTGTGGTAATGTGTGTGTTTGTGTGAGAGAATGAGTGTGTGTCTTTGTTGACACCTGATTTTGTGGACATTCACACTTACTACACTTCCCTTACCCCTCCTTTAGCACTGCTGCTGATGTCACTCACCTTCAAAGATACCTTTGGACAGCTGTCCAACATATAAGCTCCATGGCACGTGTGATAAATGTGTTACACTGTAACAGCAATACATAGCCAGATAGTGGTTCAAAACTTAGTACTGGTAAGTGTGTGTGTGTCATCAGTTTTCTCTGTTGGGGTGATTGTGTAATAACAGGATTCAATGCGGTGTGAGTTTTGCTACATTATTATATTGAGGACCTATATGGATGGTTTTGTTCACACAGTCCATATACTGTACTATTAATTAGGCTTACCTTTATGTGACTCTAACTGTGTTGAGATTGGTTGTGAGCATGCATTTTCACACTGGTGTCTGTTACTCCATGTTGTTACATACCTGTAGTGCCTGGTATATTTGCAATTACATGTGTATTCCCCCATAGGAAATTTGGGTTAGTGTTGTGGCAGTCTTCCTATAGTTTAGACAGTGCTTGGTGGCAAGCCTAGCAGCTCAGTGTATTTACCTAGTGTGATGTTATGTCCAGATATTTGTCAGATGTACTGTTGCCTTGCCACCATATGTATTGTGTATTTCTGACAAAGCAGTGGGATGCTGTGAATATGTATGTCACTAACCAGTGGGAAGTATGTGGGCTTGGGACCTCTGCTCCTCCAGTTAATATGTGTTAGGACAGACAGAAGGGTGTGAATGCATCAACTGTGTGAGCTTATCTACTCCAGTATTTGTGATATATCCCCATTGTCATGGCTGTAAACATCCCCTTTGTCAGGCTTGATCCACACATCTTGCATTAAGGGGTTCTGTGTATACCTCTCGACTGATAGGTTTTTTCAGACTGGCCACATTTATTTCTCATATTTCTGCTGTATTCCACAGGATCATCACTGTGATTTGTGTGGTACTTCACTATGATGATTTTTTGATGTCTGTCAGTAACTGATGGCTTACATGTATGTTTCAGAAGAGCTTTCCTTCACAACATGTCTGTTGACACAACCTCTGTTACTGTAGCAACATTCTACATCTCCAACTGCAATACTTACATTACGTTCCCTTGCACTAAGAGATTCAGAGTTATGGTGCTGAGGTATGACTCCAGTACATGTTATAGGCGTATGTTTTATATATATTTATATATATAAATATATATATATATATATATATATATATATATATATATATATATATATATATGTGTGTGTGTGTGTGTGTGTGTGTGTGTGTGTGTGTGTGTGTGTGTGTGTGTGTGTGTGTGTGTGTGTGTGTGTGTGTGTGTGTGTGTGTGTGTGAGTATGTACATGCATATATGGGTTCACTACATAATTTTGAAATTTTAGAAATATCGAATTTCAAAATCTCGAGACTATGTAGCTGAAACCCCTAAATACTGAAAGACCAGAAGTGCGAAATTGAAAATCCTGATGTTCAGAGATATTGAAGTAGCGCTTCTGGTGTTGCAGTTTGTTGATGGATAGGTGGAAGTTTAGGTAAGTATCTATGTGTAAGTGTGTTGGTTAGGGGCTTTAGTGTGTGTCAGTGTGTGTTGCGACTGTGATGTGTGTATGCGAGGGACTGTATAATGTATGGGTGTGAGTTTCCCTTGTGTGTCTGTGCGATCTCAGAGTAAGTATATTTAAGTAGGGGGGGTGTGGGGGCACAGCCCCCCACATGGGGGGTGCAGGGGGGGTGTGGCCCCCTGCTTATCTGTAGTGTAGGATGATATGTTTGATTGTGGGGGAAAGTTGTGTCTATGTGTATGTGTGTGCTGTATGTGTGTTGTACGTTTGGTATTTTGACTTTCACACTTCTGGTCTTTTGGTATTTAGGGGTTTCGGCAACATAGTTTTGAGATTTTGAAATTCAGTATTTGAAAATTTCGATATTATGTAGTGAACCTGTATATATATATATATATATATATATATATATATATATATATATATATATATATATATATATATATATATATATATATATATCCATATCCTTGTTATGTGTTGTCTATACCTTCTCAGATGTATCCCACCATATTTATATATGTGTATATTTAGATATAAAAACATGACTGATTCAACACTATTTTCACTAACAAGTAGTAAACAATTGTAGTGAATGCAGTTGTTCATTACTGTTCAGTATATGTACTGAATGATATATGTGAAAAAGCAACAAGTATGTTTACGGCTCAGATGGTGTAGTGGTTAAGTACTATAACTGTCGTCTGGAGTGTCCTGGGTTCAAAACCTGTAAGGGCTGTTTCTTTTGTTGCTAGGATGAACAAGGACTGTTGGATACAGAGTGGTTAAGGCAGTTGTGAGCAGCTTTAAGTGGGTTTGCTCAGGTTTGTGCGATGGTAAGCAGTGCTAATGTACTGTTCAATGAAAAAGGTGCTTACACCATATAGGCTTAGCTTACCAGTGTGCAAATCTGCTTAGCATTTACATTTAAGCAATGCTTACACCTGCTAAGCATAGCTCACCCCCTGGTAACCAGTGATCACTTTCCAGTCTGATAAAATAGCAGGGTAATGACATCTTTAATAAGTGTATTTAATTCCATGTACATAACATGCTTCTATGTTATGTCATTACAGTAGCAAGGAGTGTGAGTATAATGCATGGGACACCTGAGTATACATGGGTAATACCACAATCTTTTCTTCTTGCATGTGTTTTATACTTGGCTAGTATCCCAGGTTATATGCCATCACACTTGCATGTATTGTATCATTGAGTTACTACTTTTAACACTGCTTTTCCGAGTAAGAGTAGATTGCACATTGTAGTACTGGAACCATACACCCCTGCATGCAAAGCTGGACTCATGTTCTTGGTGTTTGAGCTATATTTCCTATTGGATATTGATCTGATATGTTGATTTTAGCTGTCGACTACTATGTTTTTAGGACATGTGATTGAGGACTGCTGTCATGTAGTAATGGCATATCTATCATTTTCAGATGTCTGTCTGCCAAAACATTCATCCTAATGCATAACCTGTTAGCTAGCTCTAATTTTTGTCTGTCCTCTGTATAGATGTGCAGATGTCAGGTTTCCATATTGGCTGCTTAAAGGCAATCTTTGACTGACTGACATGTCATCCCAGCTGTGTTAGGAATGCCACAGCTAGGAAACCCCACTCTGCATGCACCACATGCCATGGATACCTCAACCAGACTACCACAGTCAACAGAACATGCTTGCGTAGAGGTCCCTAACCCAGACACTGGCTATGTTATGCAATATATGGTGCATACTTGTCAATTGGAGTACCTCACTAGCCCTCTTCAAGAGAAAACCAGATTATTGGATGTTGAATTTAACTGTCACCCTGGGGATCACTCAAGTGGCATCAGCCAATACATGGCCTGCTGAGAAATGTCAGGTGGCATGATACCAGTATACCCACATGCCCTACTCTTCTCATCTCTCCATGGACATTAGCCTGGTACACACTTAGGAGCACCTGCACCTATGGACCTCAGTACTGACACATGTGCCAGTGTGCATTACTGAGAATAACTGTGTGTTTGTAAACTTGTAGTTGAAAATACTCTGAAGGCCTACTCAACCACTACACCCCTCATTGCTATACTTAGAAATGGCTGCTGGTGTAATTCACATTAAATGTACCTTGTTACACTCTTCACCCTATGGGCTACCTGGAGCTTGCAGTACCAGCATAGCACTGTTCTACAAATGGGTAGATAGGCATGGGTTACCCTCTGAGTCCTGGCAAATGTGAGAGTGTGTGTGTGTGTGTGTGTGTGTGTGTGTGTGTGTGTGTGTGTGTGTGTGTGTGTGTGTGTGTGCATGTGCATATTTGTAGGAGACAGCATTCTGATGCCACATTCTCCAAATATACTAAAACTTACCATCCATTATAAGGGATGGTGATGTTGCTGACATTAGGAGAGTCATGACAAACCATCACCCTACTATCCCTCTGTCATGTGTAATAAATGCATATCCCTGTAGTAGCACTGATTAGATAGACAAGGGTTTGTATTGCAGTCCTGGTCAATGTGTGATTGTGGGTATGTCAGAGCATTATCATGGGTTTCAGCGAGTAAAATATCCAATGTGGGGTGTGGGTGCTGGGTATACTGTCTTTACACCATGGTACCCCCGGTACACGTCCCAAGGTCCACTGTATGAAGACCGCTGTCACCATCAACCATACAGGTAAATGATGACACTATACAGCCCAATGATACATGTGCTGTGTGCAAAAACTCTGTAACAATATGGACTCACTGACAAGGTAGTGCTAAACCAAGGTTTTTCAAATGTGTCTATGACTGTATGTGTTTGTCAATGTGTATATGACAGTATGTCATACTATGTATTGTTTATTAACACCCAGTACATCCCCCATTACCATACTGTACAAAGCCTGGTGATGTTCCTCACTTAAAAGGAAGCTCAGGACACACCTCACCATAAAAGCTCTGTGGTGTGTGCAATTAAAGCCAAACACATTAGCAGCAATAAGTACCTAGGTAGGGGTTCTACTCTCAGTGTCGCCAAGTAAATGTGTGTGTATGTGAATGGATTTACTTCAGTTTGCAGAAAATATATTTCCCAGGAGATCATTTGTCTGAGAACTGACTGTCAAAAGGTAGCATTTCAAAGCAATCATCTTGTGGAAATTCATTCCATCAAAACTAGTAGTGGATGTGTAAATGGTCTCTTCCCAACAGTACAGCTGTACAGTGATATGGTAGTTGGTCTATATAGTTCTGTGTGGTTGTTGTGGGCACAGCCACCCACATTGGGGTTATTGTTGTGCGTATCCCCCTACTTAGTGTGCTGTTATACTGTACAGTTTATGTTAAGAGGTTAAGTAGCTGTTAATCACACTATGTGTGGTTCCACACTAACCCACACCCTCCAATGTGGGGAGCTGTGCCCACCACACCAACACACCTATGTTTACCAACTCCAGTATTGCACTACATTGGGGAAGAAGACATACACCCTGCCAGTACCATTGTCAATGACATTAAACTGGTGGACTGATTATTTACTTATGTGATGCTTTGGCAATTTGGTCTTGATGGAATTACACAGGACAAAATAAGTTCACTGTGAAAACAAGTACATCCATGTGAACAGTATTCTCTGTGTATTGCATCAACACAAAAGCTTCTGTGTGTGTGTTATTCACAAACATTTGGTGTGTGCCACCCAGTACAGTTACCGTTGCCCACTGTAGAAAATCTGATTACATCAGCCACCATGCACTCACCTGTATACAGCCCTCAGACCTATCAGCCATGTGGCACATGCAGTAACTGTTATACAGACCTGTTACTTGTGTTCAGTTGTACCCAGGATATGACACAGTCAATGTGCCACCACAATGCAACACCCCTTGCAGGAAAGGGCAGCAGACCAACATCCTGCTGACACATAGACACCTAGATCACAAACAGAATACATTATGGAGACCACAATCAGTCAGTGTTAATAACAGCTATAATGTATCATGACTGGACAGCTACAAACTCTGATGTGTAAGCATTGATAATTCCAGCTGACAACATGTTAGATATCATTACATTGTTAAACCTTAATACATTCACGTTGTGCATCAGAACCATACTACAATGTCGAGGCATCAATGGTATGATGGCAGGGATGTGGCATAGGTATCATCATATGTACAGGGTGTGTTGTGGGTTTGCCAGAGTCCTAGGCTGAGCTGTTTGGTTGACATCATGGTTGTGGGTTAGGGGGTTCTTTATTAAATGGCCTGTGGAGATGTGGTGTGTGTGTAGGTATGGAGGTTCCCTAGCTGTGTTGGTGATGTGTGTGTGTGTGTGTGTGTGTGTGTGTGTGTGTGTGTGTGTGTGTGTGTGTGTGTGTGTGTGTGTGTGTGTGTGTGTGTGTGTGTGTATGTATGCACACATTTATGCCATGTGGCTGCCCTATACAGGAGTATGTTGGACAGCTGCAGACTGTACATGGCAGGGTACACAGTTCACCATTTCTGACCATGGACATGGGAACTGTGCCTGTCAGGGGTTCCACAGGCACTACCAGGCAGAAGCCCAGATATGGTACTCTCCCCTGATGATGACAATGATCTGCTTGATCTGCATCCCTGTTGGGACCAGCCAGGACCACGTGGATGTGGCCTGCTGTGCTGTGGTGTGGACAGCACCCCTCCTGCAGTGCTGGTGCTGGCTCTGCACTACAGGAGCAGCCGTGAGTTGCTGCATGTCCACGTAGACCTCCACCTGTTGGTGGTGCTGATCTACATCCACATGGCTGACACCCTACTCCCACCACATGCTCTGCCGCAGACACCACATGGTTGAGGATTCCCACCATCTCACCCAACCATCTATCCATGACCTCTGCAAAGTACCGGTGGGCACCTGCAAGATCTCAGATGTATTCAAGTACAACAGGAAGAGTAGAGCTCTGTAGCCTCAGCCTATCTCTCGTGTAATGTCCCATATGTGCCTGTGCCTCCATGATGGTCTGAAACATGCATCTGTTGACACCTGCTGTGACACTTCTGCCAGAGACATGATGGCCAGTAGCCCTCCTACAAGCACCCCTGTACATCTGCCTGTGTGGGACCTCACTGATCATCAGGCTATGGCTGCTGTGTACAGACACACTTGCCATAGTCACCACACTTTCCTATTCCATGCCACCATCCGCCAACTGTCCCTCATCTATGGCCACTGGTGATGGGGTATGTATGGGTATTGTGACTGTGTGCAGGGATGGGGTGGATAAAAGTGGGATGTCAACCAATGGGACAGATTTAGCCCTTGACAACCCTGCCTGTGCCTCACTATGCCTACCATAATTGTCAGAGACTGTATAGACACTTACATCAGTTTGCCTGCAGGAAAGACCCTGACCCACCTCACCACCTGTGAGGGGCAGACAAGAAATGTAAATTAAGACCAGTATGTTATGGTTTACTTCTACACACACTCAGTAACACACACACACACACACACACACACACACACACACACACACACACACACACACACACACGCACATACACACTTACTTACAGGTGAGGTGGCACAAAGATATTAAACAGACCTCTCATTACTCAACAGTCAATGTGCATGACATATGACTCTCAACAGCATGCACTGCAGCCATACTCAATCCTTGTTACCAACATTATACATCTCTGTGATGCATGAGTTGAGTTAGTAGGTGATGCCCCTTCCCCTGGAACACACTGCACCCATGTACACAGTATAACTATGCACCTGCACAGCACACTGGTATGTACTGTGCACCATACCTCACGAGTGTACACACCATTGCTGAATGTGTATATGTGTGGCAGTTATGTTTGCTCTGTTGCTCACAACCCCTATGTGTTTGTGTGACACATACCTGGGAATGATATGAAGACTGATGTCAATAATGAATGCCTGTCCTTTGATTTGCAGATCTTATCATCAGCAGTGCATGTATGTGCAATAAAATCTGGTTACACTGACAACCTTCAAAGCTTAATGTGGATATGAGGAGTGTACACACCCTTGCTGATATGCAAGCTTCTTCTATGATATGCAATGGGCCCACAATACTGCATTTGTTAACATTACACTCACTTGGTATGTGACATATGACCTGTGCAATCCGATGCATTATCAAACAAATGTGTTAGTTAGGCAGATGCTGAATGTGATGCATACAATATGTGGTTTGCATAAGTGTGCACACCCTTAACACAATGGTTTGTTGAAGCACCTGTTAAGTGAACTACAGCAGTCACTATTCCTGGAAGGGGAACACTAGCATGGCTCATCTTCAGTTGCCATTATTTGGTCACTCTGTCCTACAAATGTCCCCCAAATTCTGCCAGATTGCAAGGTCAGCTCATGCGCACACCACTTGGAGGTCACCCAGTGGCTTCACTATTGCTGTAGAGTCAGGGTTATGTCTGGCACAATTCATAACCTTGACTGTGTTCAGATACAGCCATTCTTAGCATGCTTTGGATGTATGCTTCAGTTCACTGCTGTGTTTCAAGCTGACACCCCTCCTCATCCTCAGCCTTATTGCAGATGCTTGACAACTATGGGCCACACAAGTGTTATTTTGCAGTGTTCCAAATTCTAAGCAACATGTCTACTGGCCTAGTTCCAGCTAATGAACAGCAAACCTAAAAGTGTACACTGGCACCAGCAAGCTAAAAATTTGGGATAGTGGCCCTGAGGTGGAGTAAGGTGTTGCTTGCATGTCACAAGTATCTTTTTGAATACTGTGTGTAGGTTTTAGCCTTGGTCTCATTACACCATTACACACTGCAACACATGCCTTTGAAAGATTTGATGTTATGTATATGCTACCTGTAGAAATCCCTGGATGATGTATCACGTGAGACAACTCTTCCGTCTGATTACCCTAACCCACAGACCACACTTATGCAGAATCCAGGCAATTGTTGACACAGGTACTGCACAGGCAGTACTTGCTAGACATTCCTGCAAGTCCCTCAGTGTTGCTGCATGTTTCTGTGGAGCAACCATGACCAGTTTGCAACATGTTTTGTCATCTGTTTTGGATGGGCATCTGTTTATTTTCTACATCAATGTTGTCCCATACTTCATACACACATGCATGACTGTCTGCACTGTTTGCCATGGTATATGCAATGGTGAGGTAAGGCTACTTTTCCCACTCTTGAGTGATACCTTTCAGATATGGGATTAATTTCATGGTTTGTAAGATGTGTGCAAGCCATGGCTGCCTCTGTTGCAGGTGAGTGGGCAAATGTCATGGACATACTTCTTGGACAGAAGACCATTACTTGGTGTGACATTGAGGCCCTGTACTTGATGGAAGGAGTGTACTCAAGAAGAGTGAATTCTGTCAGTACATCACAAGCTGCTTCCACATTATGTTATTTGGAGTGTGTGCACGCATATATTTTCATTGTTTGTTAAGGTATGTAGTCCCCATATTTGTTGTCCTAACATAGGATTCCATATTACACATTCATTCCTCATGTTAGGATCATATTACAGGTTGTAAAAGGTGTGTAATGTGGTATTGTGGTTTGCCATTGTTTATATCAGGAACAGTTGCCATTGTAATAGTGTTGTATACACTATTGTAGTCACTCTATAATGGTAATGTTTCAGACATGTCCCTAATGTAGGCCATTTGTCCCATCATTATGTTCATCTCTGTCAATACATCTTGAATCAACAGGTTTTTAGGTATACAGCAGGACTCATACATACCTTTCAGATATGCCACCATGGTGACCACTGTGATGCAGTGTAGTTAACACCAACAATAATTGAAGATGTACAGCATGCATTATGGGTAGGTGTGCTAAATGTGTGCATGGCAAATATGGCCGGTGTATTGGCAAACCTGAACAAAACAACTCCATACTCACCAGCTACAGGCTGGTGCCCCAGTTGTATACCAGAGTGACCTAAATAGTTGTGTGAGAGAAGTAATGTCAGTAGCCACACCGGTGGCATTGGTACAAGGTAGGAGCAGCATTTCTGCACATCAACAGTACAAACCCATAATGCTAGAGATTATGTGCATCTTTTCATTAATAACTGCAGCAATAGACTATCTTATCTGACGTATGCATGTAGATACTTTACAGATGAAAATGTATAAGCAACAGTGGTCTAGTAAAGTGCACTGGGGCCTTAACTGCACACTCCTAATCCATTGTGTGTTTGCCACCCACCTCCACAATGCTGTCTTTAGCCTGCTAGCTTGTCTGGTGGGCGGTTCCCCCAAAGCTGCCAAGGAGTTCCTCAGCATGTGTCAGTGGGGGCTGGATGGCATGACACCCATCTGTGGCTAGTTGATCCCTCCTAACTGCAGCAGCACACTGACGGGCATGGTGGATTGGATCTGTGCACCAATGCTGCACCTGCTAATAATTTTGGTTGTGCAGGCTGAGATTGTTTACCCTGTGAATGAGCTCATTCCACAGGGTGGCCCTCTTCTGCAGATCCTGGGCCTTGCGGCTGAATAGTATGGCATAATGCATGATGAGGAATTGGATGATTGCATCATTTTCAAGGTTCATGAATGCTGGCAAATGTTCCTGAGGCGTTGTACCTGGAAGACATAAACAGGAAAAAAGTCACAAAACTACATACGGTTGTCCACTTGCATATCCACAGTGGATATTGTTTGCAAAAAATCCAGACTATACCATAACACTGTAAGTTATCATGGCCTTGACATCTTGCATTACACTACTGGCCCTGACCTGTCCAGTTTCCCCAGTGTTGGACACGTAATGGCATAATCCACTATTCACCATTCATTTCTGTGTAGAGGGATGACAGTGGCCATCTTCCATGTGGATGGCGTGTGGATGGTGCCATGTCTGTGTTTGACTGTAGTGTGTGATGGAACTGTGAGCACATGCCTGAGTTCATGTAGGAGGCAAACTGTGATGTTCTCATGCCCCATGGAGACTTGCTGTTGTTGCCATCAGTCAGCATTATGTCCATGCTCACCATTGATGCGGGCAGGAGTGTGGTTGATGTGCATATCCTCCTGTACTAATGTTGTGGACAGGATGCCACTGTTCCCACCTAGCCTGTCTGATACATATTTCCTGTATCCATGGCATATGTGCATGAGGTGTGCTTTACCCCCAGTACAGGTTGACTTGTTTTGCTGTATCTGAGACTGTGTGCATATGTGGAGACATGGTTGCAATTTGCATTGGTGGTTTGGATATGTCTAATTTCTAGTTATAATCAGCCTTACAGGAAGTCACCTGGGAGCCTACATGCTTGTTCAGATAGAGGTGCAATTGCTTTGATGTTGTGGTTTGCACCTATGTGTCCCTGTACAGCCACTATAGCAACCTATTATGTGCTTTGTGTCTTGCTGCTGTCCACCAAGGGGGATTACTCTATTGTTGGTGGAGGATGGTTGTACAGGTCAGGTACTGCTGATTCCATATAGCTATAGTGGATATAAAGTGTACACACCCCTGTTACAATGCATGGTACTTGTATAATTGGAACATGACCCCACAAAAGCACATGTCAACACAATCCCCACCTGTGATGTGTCCTATGGCCTGCTCAGTTCAATAGGGAACATAACAACCTGTCCTGTGAAAACATATGGGAATTAATACTCAGTACAGTAAGCCAGTTGAATGTGTGTGCACACCCTTTCACAGATATGTTGTGCAAACACCTGCTGAGATGATTACAGCATCCATTTGTCTTGGTTTGTACTCTAACATCATATCACATCTTCAATTGTCAATGGTTGCTCCATGAAACAGCTTTGTTTTTTTGTTTTTTTCAATAGAATTGTACAGGTTATGGGTCACATTTGAGGTGAGAAACATTTTGACATTACTTTCTGTGGTCTCATTGGCATACAGCACACAGACCTGGTATTCCAACAGGGGTGTGTACACTTTGATATCCAGTGTATATGGGTGTTAATATAGCTGTTAGTGGTAGGCATGGACAGTGGGTCATAACACAGTTGTACACTTCTTTGATTACTACGGGATAAGCATCCCTACTGTAGTACCCATATCAGTATCATAGCAATGCAACGATCAGTAGCAGTAAACATTTTATTTTGTTGTATGCAGGGAGAGTGATATTACACACATGTACAACATGGGCATCCTATTTTCCAGACTGCTTGTGACCTATGTTATTACTTCTGTGCCTTTCAGCTAAACATAAGCATACATACACATGCTCAGGGGATACCCAGTATACATTTGTGTTCTATGTCATTATGGCACACTGTATTTACAGTCTTGCAGCTTAATCATGCATCTCAACCTATTAAACAAGGGCTTCTGGTCATTGGTCCACATCACTGGGTGTCAAAACAGGGAAGTCAATTTTGATAAAGTATTAATATAGCTGCCATAACACAAGTATATGTATAAGTGACTAATGATATCTGTCACAAATGTGAACACTGCCCAGAAGAACACTGTACAGTTGAATGTTTTTAATTCAATATATCACATGCAGTTTAACACACACATCTGCAAAAGTGCTTTACTATGCTCATGTCCTATGTAGGTATCCTAGATTGACAATACAAACATGTATAATACTCATATTCACAGTTAACATATGGATATGAGCAACATCCCATTAACTGGCCTAGCAGTGGCACAGACACAACTGTTTGACAGACACTCTAGTGATTGCCATATGTGAGCTGTCCTTTCTCAAGGTGTGTCAGGCTCCTCAGATGTGACCCAACCTATCCACCTCTTAGAGCATCACATGTGGACAAAGCCTAACATTAGGGGGGATATACAGGGACAAACCTATGACTATTCTGAAGTTGGTGAGGTCTGAAACTCATGTGTCTGTCATTACTTCATTACTTTCATCTCCAGCTATTTGCCAGACTAGTATAGATGTTTGGAGGAACAGAACAAACACTATGATGGCTAAATCTTGACATTCTGTGAAGATCTGCACAGTTGACAGGTATGGCCCACTGCAGACATTGCCAGATGCTATGTCCATAGCATTTGTTCAGCAGGACATCATTACAGCAAGTATTGATGGCATATACATGTTTCATAATCATCTATCCCATTATTACAGATCAAGTACTACTTTCAATTACATGCTTACATGTTTCACATACCTGGTTTATCTTCAGGTTCCTTCTGTGTACAAGTTGCTTTCTTGTTTGTTATTTTTTAGGTTTTGTTTATGTGGTTTCTAATTTATTTATTTTTTGTTGTGTGTCTTTATCTCGCTGTCTCTTTCTCTCTCACTCCACTACTGGGATCGAGCTGGTTTGAATAGGTTGAAGCATGGCTTTTGTAGGCGATGGTCATATTCAGGTGATGGCCTCTGCACCAATTCCTGTTCCCCACTTGCTAATTGCATGCAGTTAGCTGTTTAGTTCTTCCAACAGCCAATGTCATAGCAACCCACTACTATAAATAACTACCTCATGTGGGCATTATCCCTTTACCTTGCCTGTATAGAAGACATCCTTCATGTGTGGGGGCAGCAGTGTTACAGACAGCAGGTAGGAATCCCTCTTACAACAAGACTTGTGGACACAAGCCAACTACATGTTTGTATAAGGTTCCAGACCTAGGGACAGTATGTGAGTATTGCTGTTATATGCATTGAATACTGCTAGTTTTACAGGGTTTGTATGCGCATGCTAGTTTTGCATGGAATGTAGTCTGTCTGCATAGCTCTCAACTATGGGGCTATCCACATGATGGCCAGAGGATTGGCTATTATGTTTTGTCTGTTACCCACACAGGTCTTGTCTCTGACATATCAGTGGCATTCTCTCCATTGATTGCTATCGGTACATGGCAACATCCATTTGTGTTTCTGACTTCATATTCCTCAGTAAAGGTATGTAGCAACCAAACTTGTAACACCAGCAACTTTCACAGTATATAACAGCAATATTTCAAATATCGTCTTGTGTTCCAGCCTCTGTCCTCCACTTATATACCAGGCTTTGTCCAGATGTCATGCAGTAAGAGGTTGATAGGTATGGTCTATTATTATTTAGTGCTGACATTCCTGCTATCATTCCAGTGATGTTGTGGACTCCCACACAAGTTGTGGGGTAGGGTCTATATATATATATATATATATATATATATATATATATATATATATATATATATATATATAAGGTCTACAGCTGGACAACATGTGTGACCCTGTACAGTCTGGACATCAGTGTATAGAGAACAGTGTTATATGCCCTTGCAAGACATTTTATAGGGCAGGGGTTTTAAATGTTTTATAACCTAGGCTGTTTCAACATGTCAGGAATATTAGTAATAAGAAACATAACGGTATATGGCTGTACATTTTCATACATTTCACCATGGGAACAGTGGTGGGCTAGAGCTTACTGTCTTGCACACAGTTCTTTGAATAATGAGAAGCACAATAATTTAACTATTGTTTATAACACCTAGTATATCACATGAAAAAAAAAAAACACTGTGGAACCACGAACCAGCCACTCCAACCATGATAATAAGTAAAAAACTTTTTTAATTTTAAAACAATATAAAAGGATAAGCGCTTTCATCTAAGTTACTAGACTTCATCGGAACACATAAAACACAGTATTAGCAGTTTAAATAAGATATTCCAACCAATGGCAATCACCCTTTTACATTCAGACAACCCCCTATTACATCATTTCCACCTGTTAAGATAGGTAAATATTCAAACCCTAACATAAATCACATCTTGGCTTCTATTATTGGTTTAATGGAAATATTCTCATTTATACCTGGTGCAGTCGTGGCATTCAGTAATGCCTTATATAGGCATACTTGAGATAATTCTGATTGCAACACGTTTAAGATTGCTATATTGGAAGTGGTATTCCCACATCACAGAGGGGGGAACATAAAGGTTCTATTAAATGAGAAGGAAGTGAGATGGCAGATTTTATTAAATGCCATGACTGCACCAGGTATAAATGAGAATATTTCCATTAAACCAATAATAGAAGCTAAGATGTGATTTATGTTAGGGTTTGAATATTTACCTTTATTAACAGGTGGAAATAATGTAATAGGGGGTTGTCTGAATATAAAAGGGTGATTGCCATTGGTTGGAATATCTTATTTAAACTGCTAATACTGTGTTTTATGTGTTCTGATGAAGTCTGGTATCTTAGATGAAAGCACTTAACCTTTTATATTGTTTTAAAATAAAAAAAAATGTTTTTTTACTTATTGTCACGGTTCGAGCGGCTGGTTCTTGGTTCCACAGTGTTTTTCTTCATGTGATATACTAGTTGTTGTAACTACGTGAGTCTAGTTTTTATATATTGTTTATAACACCACAAAGGACTTTAAAGTATTTAACTACACTTCATTTCCTTTGAGTATTGAACTAGCAGACATTTTAGCTAAAGGGTTGTCCTTCGTGTGATATACTAGTTGTTGTAACTACGTGAGTCTAGTTTTTATATATTGTTTATAACACCACAAAGGACTTTAAAGTATTTAACTACACTTCATTTCCTTTGAGTATTGAACTAGCAGACATTTTAGCTAAAGGGTTGTCCTTTGTCTCTTCCAGGAATAAGCAAGGACATTGGCTGACTTCAAATTATTCATAAGGAAATTGAACTTAAAAGTGTTTTTTAGTTCTAGTAATGATACTGCTGTAGTGACTAAATTAAATGAATTTAAAGTTTATATTACATTTAACCCAGATGTACATCCTACTCTAGCCATATTTGAATGCATTTGCGAATGTGATTTTAGGAATTTAAATCTGTTTAAGAGCAGAGTTAATACTTCTAGAAGTGCTAATTTTGGTAAAACTTTATTTAAGTCTTTTTGGGAGTTTTTGCAATGTACCGCTAAATACGGTGCCTTTTGTTTTTTTTTTCATTCAGGAGTTTGTGTTCATTTTTGGATTTATTTTCCTAGTTTGTAATCTTATGGCAACAGATTTTGGTCTCAGTACACCATCACTGCTTCCAGATGGGACCTTGAGTGGTGACATCAACCAAGACATTGGAAGGCTCACTTGTTTAATTAATGCAGTGAATAAAAAAGTGGATGACCTGGCGGCTTCAGTGACGAGTAATGCATTCAGAAATAATGTTGCTGCTAGTAACCAGGGTTTGCCTTCCTTACCTCCTTTGCCCATAGCAGGTTGTGCTATGGGTGACCATCTTCAAGGAGCTGAGAATTCCAACATGAATAGCATGAGACCTACCACTGTTTCAAGACCTGTGAGTAATGACCTACAAAATCACCACATGCACCTGACCAATAGGAATGCCTTGGTGGGTGACCATAACATTCAGAATTGGCTTTTACCACCACAAGAACTTGATTTTGCAATTATTGATAATTCTTTAATATCAGACAATGTGCGGACAGCTAATGACATTGCTACAAGGTTAAAATCACTCGATACCAAGTTCTGTAAGATAAAGAAATTACAATTAGAGGTTGTGTATTTCTGTGAATGTATTGAGCGGAATATTGTTCCTAAGGGGCTAATGAGCTGGCAGTATCCTATAGGTCTGTTTCCTGATCCCCCTTTCACAAGAGCTTGATTGATTTATTTAATAGACAGGATATTGAACTGTTAAAGTGTTTTATGGAACATTACACTATACAGATAACTGAACTGGAAAAGGATATTAGCATTGTAAATAACTCTATTAGAGTGAACGCTGACTTAAAAGATATAAGTTTGATTATGCACGCATTTCTTCTGGCAGTGACATGCAAATAAACAAGTTCAGAGCAAATAAAATAAAAAAATTGAGAAGGGATGAACTAGACTATAGTAAGGGTTTATCGTACCCTAAATTGCCCCATCACAACTGTGGGGCAGCCTCAATTCTCACATGATTGGTTCTGAACATGGACTAGCTGATGATGTGACGACATCCAGCGTTAATGATCAAGCTGACTTCAATTCCAAAATGGAGGAAATAAGTCCTGAATCAAATACAGATGGCCCTCGTCAGAGTGAAAGGCTCCTGAACAGAAATGACACAAGTAATAACCAACATAAGGGTCCTTATAACCAGCGAGATAATAGTTCAAATTTTCAGAGAGTTTTCTCTCATGGCCAGCAGCAATCCAATTGAAGGGGGGAACAGGAGAAAGAACTGCACGAATCGCTGTCAATACAGGAGGTAACAGAAACTTGTTCCCTGTACTATGGTGATTTCTCTGATTTTGAAACTTTGAATAATGATAGGTACAATAATGTAACTATTGTTTATAACACCACGAAAGACTTTAAAGTAACTATACTTCATTTCCTGTGAGTATTGAACTAG
>NC_056727.1:416183434-416193434 GCF_019279795.1 Protopterus annectens | reverse complement strand
ACAGACTGGATTTTGGTAAACAATTATTGTTATGAATACTTACTCGCTGCTGTGACATCTCCCCTGTCTTTTGCTTTTGGACCCACTTTTTCAAGAGCTCCCTCTTCCTCCATTTCAAGTCGGCATAGTGGTGCTGGACCTGGTTACCAGTCCAACGGATACCAGTGGCACTGGTGAGGTCACAGGTGAGACTTTCCCAGGCTTCCACGTTATATTGGGAGCACTGGTACTGGTCCTGCAGCAGTCTCATGTCATGTTTTTTTACCAGGAATCCCACTATGACCTTGGACTCCTGCGTGGCCCAGAGCTGCACCTGAAAGTGCATGCCCTCTCCAACACCTGCCATACTACCTAAGTGGAGAGCTACAACCAGATTTGAGCTGTATTCCTACCTGTGGGGTTTAAATATGGCCAATTTCCCACCCTTTGCCATGATTGGACAGTTTTGAAAATGCTGAGCTGAGCTAACCTAAGCTACGGGCAAACCTTCTTAGCTAAGGTTGGCAGTGCTTAAAAGGGCAGGTTCAACATTGCTTACCAATGGGCAAATCCACTTAGATGGGCTATTTATTGCTTATTATTCATATGTACAGAATGCTTACACCCAGTCAACATAGCTGTGCAATGCTTGGCATTGCTTATGTTTTATTATATTGGTCTACCACCTGTATGGGATTACTTCATCATTGATTACATAATATAGATTTATTTACCTTCCCTGATATCCCCCAATGTGATGTGATTAATTTATTCTTGTGTGACTATATTGTATGGGGCACTTGCGTTTATATGGGGGTTTCACTACTTTATTACACTGACACCTCACATCTGGGCCTAATACAATACTCTGGTTGAACAAAATCAGGTACATCTTGCATAAATATACAAAAAAGTATAATTTTAATGTTTACACATACAAAATGGAAATGATTTTGGTGAGGCTCAAACCATGAATGACTACATATAAGATGTACGCTCTAACCGCTACACTATTGCACTTATCTTTATGCTGGATGTCTATTACTTTTTAACTTATTGTGCCGTTTCAGCTGGGCTAAGCGTAGCTAAGCAATGGGAACACCCACACAGCTACACTTAAACTTTACTGCATATATAAAAAAAATAATTTATTTGTTGTGTTTTTTATTTGTACCCTTCAGAGTATCCATGCTAATGCAGAATCTGTTATTCTATGAACTGTCTACTTTGTAGGGACGATTGTCCCTTATGGGTTTGTCCACATTCCTTAATCTAACAGGTTGGGAGGTCTGCACTATGTGCTTATGCTAAACCCATGATTCTATCAACTTTTGGCTTAGTAGGGATGATTGTCCCTTATGGCATTGTCCATATTTCCTACCCTGACAGGTTGGGGGTGTTATGAGTGTTCTCACTCATTTTAAACTGCAAGTCTGGAGTGCAGGGGGCATGTGTATTGTGAGAGCTCTGCTCTCAGACATACCCTCTGTGCTCGTACACAGAACCATGTCTGTTTTACAGCATGGCAGAGTGCCTTCATACTTATGCATGGCTCGCTGCCATGGTGCACAGGAGTGGTCCCTGCCATGAAGGAATAACTTATTCCTGCATGACTGCTTGCTGAATCTGCTGGGATGTGTTTGGTACAGAAGGCTATTATATACTTTAATAACTCTATTTCTTTAAGTCTCATATCGTTCCTTCACCCTGTCACAAAACCTACCCAGTGAAGGGGCATTTGCTTACTAATCTTCTAATATCTCAGGATTTGGGAATCCGATCTGCCAATGATGTTACTCTTATATGCTCACACCGAAAAACTACACATCTTCAGCAACTTACTCAGAACTCCTTCACCTCCACTGAAATGTGGCTAGTGAAGGCCAACCTCATCCAGAATGAAAGGAAGATAAAACTACTCCGTTTCACTCCCCCTACATCCAATACTGATTGACCACCAAACTTCAAAATCACCTGTTCCAACAGCATTGTAATAGAAGTAGTCTACAACATTAAACTACTAGCTGTCACTATTGATAACTTGAAATTTGACTTATATATTCTACAAGCTGTCAAAAAAACCCACCAAAACTAGGTCTCATACAGAGTTAAATGCTGCAGTATATCAGTGAAAGTAACATTAAAACCCTTGACTCCTATGAACTTTCTGCTTTCTTATATACCACACCAATTTTTACCAACCTCCAGGCCACACTGAAGAGCAAACATGAGCAGTAAAAAGCTAAATTTATCATTCGAGAAAACTTTCACTTGTCATCACTGCATTGCCGTTTAGCATCTCAACTGACTAGAGCTACACCAAGTAGTAGAGTGTAGTGTATCACCTCTTGCTACAAATGTACATCCACTACTGGCAGCTCCGATCTAGAAATAAATATCCACCCATGGGCTAAAAGTCCAACACCATAGCTTAAGATGCCCTGTATTTTAGCCATGTCTCCAAGGCCTGGAACTCTGTCCCATTCCTTTATACTTACTGAAAACCCATACACCTTCAAAACTAAACTAAAACAATGTCTCCTTAACCTTTGGCTATGTTACTGTTATATTCCATGTTAAAATTACCAACTAACACTACTCCAGTGATAGGTGTTGTTGATATGTGTGTATATATGAATATAGATAGATAGACAGATTTTTTATATATATATATATATATATATATATATATATATATATATATATATATATATATATATATATATATATATATATATATATATATATATATATATATACATATATATATATATATATATATATATATATATATATATATAAAGATAGATATGTATACACAATATATATATATATATCTATCTATATATCTTTTTGTTGTTTTTTTCTTTTTTTACTTCAGTGTTCAAACTATTGCAAGTTCAAACATATGGTCTCGGCCATATGTGGTTTGAACTTGTAATATGTTCGATCTACTGAAGTAGATCCATATATATATATATATATATATATATATATATATATATATATATATATATATATATATATATATACTTGGGAGCCTTATTATCTTACTATGTCTTACTATTATGCACAAATGTATAATGTCTTATGTATCACTGTTATGTATATTTAATGTCATAGCATTTGTACAAAATGTAAAAATGCGAACGTGGAATGTACTATTCTTTAGCCTTATGTGTATGGAGCTTTTCTCCCTGGGCCTCCACTGGAAAAGAGCGTTGTGCCCACCTGTATATTGCCGGTAAACAAAACAAAACAAATACATAATTAAATAAATTAAATACATTTATTGTAGTCTTTAGGCTAACAAGGCTTTCATCACTGAGTAAACTTGCAGGATCCTCAAAACACACACACACACACACACACACACACACACACACACACACACACACACATTTATATTATATGCTGATTTACAATCACTTTGACAAATTGCAGGGTACTGAGATGCATATGTTCGAAATGTAGGTTGCAAATGTGCATAAAAATTAACCAAAAATGATCGACTCCTTAAAAGTGAATGTTAGTGTGCATTCGCTGTTGTGAAATCGATGTTCTCCATGGAGATCGCACTACAGTGGGAATCGGGAAATGTACCCATTTCCTCACTATAATATGATCTTGGATAATGTATATATAATTAGCAGGGGATGTGGGTGGTGCAGGGGGGATGCCCCCCCCTGCAAAACATTAGTTGGGTATGTCTGGCCATTAAGGTACACTGGGTAATGTCAACTATATCAAAAATGGACTTGTCAACATTACCAGTATCATCTTTGTGCCTTTCCAATGTTTGTAATTTCAAGTTTATTTGTCAAGTAAGTCATTATTCAATGGAATAACTTTCAAGGTTTTGATAGTAGACCTTATATGCTATACAGGTTATGCATTATATATTATATATATTTTATATGTCATATATTGTATATTATATATAGAAAGAAAAGAATGCATTTCAGGAAACTACAACAAAATATTCTTCTGTATAGTCCCCAATTCTTTAATAATCGTTATGCTTAGTTTGGTTCTGTGGTACAGTGTGATGGAGCCATGACTGATGCCATGTGATCAGGGTTTGATTAACAGCTTCATGGGTGCTGGAGCTAGACAAGAAGAAAGAGAAGTGAAGAGATATGGTCTGCTCACTTTTTCCTGAGTGGGATCAAAGAGCATTGCATGTACTTGGATGCACAATAGGCAGATGCAGTCTCTCTTGTGGAGACTGGGAGAACCACCTCCTGTGTGCTTTAAAGTTAGTTGACAGGTTTACAAGAAGGCAATATCCCTTGTGAAAGTTAGAGACAGTTTTTTGCAGTCAACCTATTACATACTTCCTTCCCTCATGCAGCCAATTGTGCATGTGAATGGTAAGGCAATTTAGGCAAAACAGAGGAAAAAACATAAACCACCCCTAATGGCTCCTTTATTGATGGCCTCTCCCAGAGGACCTTCACCTCAGTTGAGGGAAACAATGCAGTGATTTACCAGGAAGACAGTGATGATCTGCAGGCAGGCAGGGGCAAAGTCTGTCAAAAAAATAATACTCCTCATTTCCAGTTATCTTTGGTAACTAAAGTAACAAACAGGACAGCCAAGAGAATGACTCATCAGTTCTTACTGACAGAGCTGCAACCACTAAATCACAGTGCCACTACAAATATGACTTACTTCCTTCTCTGCAGTCTGAATCATTGGTCTTTAATGTTTAGCAAAAATGGAAAAAGTATGTTGTCACTCTAATTGTTACCCAAGACGAACATTTTGCTGACAAAACAAAGCACATGTGAACAGATTGCGGCAGACAAGCACCTCTATGCCTTCTCTTTTATTACAACTATGGCACTGTAATCTCCAGTATTGCTACACATAGCAGGACAGCTACATTGACAGATAAGTTTAACACCTCTCAATTTTTCTTTTACATAAGCTCAGAAGTATATATAGTAAGATAATTAGGGATACAAGATTGTGACAAGATTTAAAGTGGCATGATTATATTCTTAAGAGTATGTGTTGTCGACAATTCTTTCTAATCAGGCTTTCTATACTATTATTTAGACACAAATGTACTTGTATGATGAGTAAGCTTTCAGTATCTACTGAAGCATTTCATTAAAATACTTCACTTGTTTATGTTTGATTTTGCATAAATGAAAATGCATGCTATTATGAAACAATCTTTATCCTGTGTGTGTGTGTGTGTGTGTGTGTGTGTGTGTGTGTGTGTGTGTGTGTGTGTGTGTGTGTGTGTGTGTGTGTGTGTGTGTGTGTGTGTGTGTGTGTGTCCCAACAAATCTATTTTACCTATGTATAGATGGGAGATGCATTTTGAAAATTGGTATACAGGCTGGCAATGGCCCTGACATGAAATACCATGTTGAATACATACCATGTTTTCACAAACTGTGTGTGTCTCCTTTTAATAAGAGTGGCTATGGTGGCTGTCTTTCACTTGTTCTCATCTCATAAAGGCAAATATTAAGGTAGAGCTAACATATAGTATATTTTTAGCATGACAACAGACAATGGGCCAGATTCATGAATGGCTAATTTCTGCATTGCTATTGTGTGTGCATTGCACCACAATATGCACACAATAGCACACTATTTTGTGCTCATTAAATGGTTCTACACATTGTATAGAGTCACCAAACAACGATAAATAACAGAATATGCTAATGAAAATTTAATCAGATGAATTACTTACTAATTAACCAATGTAAGATGGCGGAGCCATTCAGGAAGCTACAAAGTAATGGTGTACAGATGATGCAGCCCTTTTGCCATGAACTCCAAAACCCTTTGGAATACAGCCAACATCACACTTGTTAGGGGCTGCTGCTGCTCTCTTGCATGTCTATGTGCAACAGGCTCAAATCTATGTTGCTGCTGCTACTGATAGACCTCATCCAAGGAGAAGAAGGGTGTTCAGACCCATTTAACATATCATGGACTGCATGATATTGAAATAGTTAAGCAATACAGGGTTGATAGGGAAATACTACATGAATTCTGCAACCACTGCTGCCCTTATCTCAGACCCAAGTTAAATCAAGGTGAACCTATACCAGTGGAAACTAAGGTATGTGTAGCATTAAGGTTATTAGCTACTGGTACATTCCAGAGACCCACAAGTGATATACTAGGGGTTCACAGTCCTCAACTTCAAGAATATTGCACCGATGTCTTAATGTTATGCTAGAACATGCAAGAGAGTATACCTATTTTCCACACACAGTGCAGGAGTGAGTAAGAACAATACAGGAATTTTATACTGTAGCACACTTCCTTGAAGTTTTAGGGGCCATTGACTGCACTCACATAGAAATAAAGGCCCCACCTAGCGTACAGGAAAGGACATACATGAAGAGATCTGGCATGCTGAAGTCATGATTCTGCTGTCTAGACATGTCAGGGGCTGTCTTGCAGTGCAACCCAGGTACCTGAGCAGAAATTTTCACAGTCTGTGCCATGTTGCACAACATCATCTTGAGAAACTAGCTACAACAGGCAGCAAAGGCCAGGACCACATATTCCTGGACCACAGGTAGGGTCAGTACCTCCAGCACATATAGATGAGGATTCTAAGGGAGAACCTCCAGATGCAGAGGTAGCCAGTTGACATAGGCATGAACAACATGCCTTTGCCCTAGCTAAGAGGCAAAGGATAGCACACACATTCGCCACCTAAGACTCAAAGGGTAGTGCACACACTCAGCAGTAAAGAGGCAAATGATACCACACACACTCCCCAGCAAAAGAATACACATAACAACCTAAGCACATACATATATTAAAAGTGATGCCATCCAATGTCCACAAACATCACTTATCCATGTAATGTCTGTGTATGGATAGCATCAGACAGAGACATGACTGGTAACTGCCATAATATCAAGGTAAAGATATAACCTTTATTATATGAACAAATGTGTAAGAAAATAAGATAACTGCATAATGTCAGTCACAAATGTATTCAATCAGAACCTGTGTGAGATGTCCAACAATGGCTTATTGGAAGGATGTCTGCAATTTACAGTTATGCATTGTACACAATAAGTGGCATAAAGTTAATCACGTACCCACTGTACACAAAACAGTCAACAGGGCAATTATTTCAACAGCTTCACAAGTAGAGCAATAAGCAGCAGTGCAATATCACTGCTTTGAAAGCATGACTTATAATAATTAATGAAAAAAAAGCTTTCCAAAATGAGTATTTAGAGAAAATCTAAAATCCTGTTTTGTAGTAAATATGTATATTTGTATAGAGTTGCGTAAATATGACCTTAACTACTGCTAACTTCAATAAAGTAGTAGGAGACAGTTTTACAATGTAGGGTAAATCCATATTAATGTCAGACCCTTCTACCAACATCATCTTCTCTGTAACATAACACTGATGTCATCCTCTATAAAGTGCAGTCTCATACTGTAGAAGTCAGACTTTTGTAGTGGTGCTTGCTTTAAGTATGGTGTCTTCTAGATTGCATAGCTAGATAGGTAAAGGGTTTTACTCTCACAGCAGTCAACTTATGTGGGTATGTAGTTATGTAAATGTGACCTTAACTACTTCTGATCTCAATAAAGTAGTAGTCTGCAGATACTTTTATACTACAGGGTGAGTCCACATCAGTGTCAGACCCATCCATAACATCATCTTCTCTGCAACACAATGATGATGTCATCCCCTGTAAAGTGCAGTCTTACACTATAGGAGTCAAACATCTGTGGTTGCACTTGCACTTAGTACTGTGTCCTCTAGATAGGTAGGATGTTCTAATTTTACAACATTCAGTTTATATGCATGTGATGGTGGCTCCATAGTATCACTGGATAATTAATTCAACAGCTGTTATCCTATGACTCCCACTTGTGAGAAACATTTACATTGTCAAATCAATCTACATGCCATTTTCACTCTTTCTACAAATGCAACACACTGATGAGGTCATCATTTATATAATGCATTCTCACACCATTAAAGTCAGACTTCTCCTATGGCACATGCATTTAATACACTTGAATGTAGGTTGTGCCAGAGGATAGGTAGGGAGTGTGAATATAGCAGTGAGACTCTCTTGACTCTGTGTGTGTTTGTGTGTGTGTGTGTGTGTGTGTGTGTGTGTGTGTGTGTGTGTGTGTGTGTGTGTGTGTGTGTGTGTGTGTGTGTGTGTGTGTGTGTGTGTGTGTGTGTGTGTGTGTGTGTGTGTGTGAATGTAAATGGAAGCAGGAGTTTCTTACACTTCTTAGTATTGACAACATTTACAATTGCATATAGCTGCAAAAATCAGTTTTGCACACAGAAATCTCTTTTGCATGTCACAGCTGATGTCATCCTTACTGAGATGCAGTTTGGCTCACATGAAGTCCCACTTTTCCTGTGGCATCTGAATATAATACACTTGGGGTAGATTGTTTCAGTACATAGATAGTGAGTTTGAATACAGGAATGACTGTCATCTGTGAGTGTGTGTTCCTTCCAATTACTGTCCAGAACAGGCTTCATATACATATATGAGGTATATCTATACAATGTGCTTGTGCTTTATGACCATGTTTTAGCAGAAACATGAAAGTAATACACAATGGTGATGCCATCCATTGAAATGTGCAGCATCACAGTTGTCAAATATATCTAGAGTTGTGCTCATGTTTCAACAAATCTTCATTAGCCTGAGATGTTAGCTATATAATTCAAATACCGATGTCACTGCTTATAGTCAGTGTACATTTTGCTAACAGTGTTGCTATGCACGCATGCTATGTTCCTTGGAAAAGGTTGCATTGAAGATTGATGTTGTCATTTGAATAGATTGTCATTCCATAATAATAGTGAGACACCTCCTTAGGACTGAGAATATTAGACAAACTAATGTATGTTGTTGCATAAATAAGGTATATGTTCCAATATAGGAATATATCCACAATGTATATAATTTCTGTTCCATCATCATAGTGACAACAGCAGGAGTCTACAGGTGTGTTTGGATTCATCTAGCATTAGGCACTGCTGTTTGACATACAGCAAGATTCTGTCTAAGTAATTACTGGGACACAGATTCCTTGATTCATACACATGATGCAATGCATTCACATAACAACACATATTACAACTGGTGATGCAATTATACCATGGCACATTCATCGATCCAACTATGGTGCTGATTTCCTCAATACATAGGCAAGTATTCCAAACCAGGATTGATTGACTGTCAATATTTGTGCCACTAACTCTTCTGCAGGAAAGACATCCCCACAATTATACTTTATACATCCAGATTAGCAGAGGCCTCCCCCATACATTTGAGCAGATGAAAATTATGGCCAAATAAAGTACACCTGATTGAATCACTTCACATAGGTGGGTTCAACAGCTGTAATAACAGCTCCACTGTGATGCTTGTGATTATTAACCATATTGTTAGCTGGAGGAGCTTTGCAGCTTGATGTTCAATTCTAACATAGGGAATCATTTTGTGTGAGTGTACTTACATCACACAACAAGCATTACATCACATCAGTCTTATACCTTGATATGCTTCACTAACACATGTGAGCATATCTTTGGATTTATTGCCAGTAGACATTTGTTCTGACAATGTCATGGTTAGAGTGCACATGATTTGAGCACAATGGTGTACAAGAGTGTGCTCCAGTTCTTGAGTGGTATGTGTACAAACATACAGAGGAACCTTTCTTGACCATGCAACATTGATATAGGACTGATCACAATAGTGTGCACATGAACATACTAATTTAATTGCCATCAGTCTGATATGCTGATATGACATTCATTATCAGGGATCCTTTCTTAATTCACTCATTAATTTCATTTCTTTGTGACAATACCCATAGTTACCTTCTGTGGCACATGCCAACAATACACAGCTCTGGGGAATACATTGCATTATAGTGTGCTGTTTGGATCTGTTCTTATCTTTCTGCACAATAGCTGTGTCATACAGGAGTGCTTACACAAGGGTATTATGCATGTTACACTCTGCTCCCTCAT